>NC_079459.1:29530037-29562537 GCF_903798145.1 Danio aesculapii | reverse complement strand
CGGCAGTCAGCAGGTCCACCATCATTTCAAAAATGAGTTAAGGAATTGGGGAAGGTGGCAGATTTCGAAAAAATGACATATAGCTTACTTGATAAATTGAATGTTTATCAGAGAAGATGGGGAAAATATTTGGCATTTTTGGAGGCCAAATGAGGTCACAGTGGTGAGGCGCATGAAAAAAAGTGTAATTATCTCATCACTGATGTTTTTTATTATTATTTTTGTATGTGTGTTTGTTAATATTTTTTATTAAGTTTATATTTTTTATCTGTGTTTATTGGATTTATCATAGCAACATTTAATTACTGTAACTGACGCTGTTGAGGAGGGGAAGAGCAGGGGGATGTTAAAAGGATGTAAACTGTGTAAATTGATAGTACTGTTAAATTATTGAAGAAAATTTTTTATTATTTTCTGACTAAAAATATTTGATGTATTTATTTCTGTTATGAAACAAAAGAGAAATTAAATCAAGCAGCATTATGAGAAATTGACAGGAAGAAGTAAAATAATTCACCTGGAATGAGTCTGGAAACTGAGTTAGGATCTAAAAATAAGTGCCATAATATCAAAAACTTTAAGAAAAAATTTCATACAGTAAATGTTTTATTCCTGGGATCTTTTAGATTTAACATTGGTGGCACTGAATTTTGCTAAATATTTCTACTGTTATGGATGGGGGGGGGGGGGGGGTGGCTTAGTAGTTAGCACTCGAACCAAGAAAGTCTCTGGTTCGAGTCCCTGGGCTAGATGCCATTCCTACGTGGAGTTTGCATGTTCTCCTTGTGTTTGCATGGGTTTCCTCCAGGTGCTCCGGTTTCCCCCACAGTCTAAACACCTGCGCTATAGGTGAACTGGCTTAATTGGTCGTAGTGTGAGTGTGTGTAAATGTGAGAATGTGTATGGGTGTTTCCCAGTACTGGGTTGAGGCTGGAAAGGCATCCGCTGCAAAAAACACATGCTGGAATAGTTGGTGGTTCGTTCCGCTGTGGCGACCCCTGATAAATAAGGGAGTAAGCCGAAGGGAAATGAATGAATGAACGAATACTTATTCCACAAGAAAAAACAGCTGCCAAGTTTTTACCCCCCAAAAGTTGTGTAAATTCAGAAATATATCTGAAATAGAATAGATCTATCAGGACAGGTAAACACTACTACATTTTAGTGCTTCAATTGGGATTCTACAATGTTTACAGAGTCTAATATTTAATTAATGCATTCATTTTATTGGCGTTATCCAGCAGGTGGTGGCATTGCCATCCTTTTCTGTTTTAATCTAGCTCAAGTTCATGCACCATCAGAGATCTGCTCAGAAAAAATGCTGTTCCAAGGAAAAAAGCAGAGGGAAGTATTTATAATAATAAATTTAGATGAATGATTCTGACGCAATAAAAGCAGAAATGCATTTTAAAGAAAGAAACAAATAGGCTGTTTTGATTTCATGCTCACTTAAATGTTCCCTTTCTCTAGTTTTTCTTTATAAATTAAACATAATAGTAGAAATAATGAATTGTTCCTTAATGCTTATAAATATGAGAACAAAATATCTTCTGCCAAACCAACAGATTTACACCACCTTTTTTAAAGAGAGTGGCATGGTGGCTCAGTGGTTAGCACTGTTGCGTCACAGCAAGAAGGTCACTGGTTTGATTCCCAGCTAGGCCAGTTGGCATTTCTGTGTGGAGTTTGCATGTTTTCCCTGTGTTGGCGTGGATTTCCTCCAGGTGCTCCGGTTCCCCAAGTCTAAAAGATATGCACTATAGGTGAATTGAATAAACTAAATTGGCTGTAGTCTATGGGGGTGTGTGAATGTTAGAGTGTATGGGTGTATCCCAATACTGGGTTGTGATTGGAAGGACATCCACTGTGTAAAACATGCTGGAATAGTTGGTGGTTCATTCAGCTGTGGCGACCTCTGAAAGAGATGGAGGAAAATGAATGAATGAATGAGAACTAAAGTAAAACGTTAATAATAATACTTTTAATGTTTTTAAATGTCATTCATTCCTGGAAGTCTACAGCAGGGTCATTTTAATATCACCGCGTAACTATTGTAGTTTATTTATTGCTTGAATTAGTTTTACCTTTAATGAATTGCTATTCTTTTTATTTTCGTTTGCATTACTGTTGTAGTTTAAATAAAAATAATTTTACTGTAATAAACTATGTCGAAAGTATCTTTCAAAAATCCTTCTAATATTCTGATTTGGTGTTCAGGAAAGATGTATTATTATAGACAATGTTAAAAAAGCATTATTTGTTGATTAATTGATAGTTTCTGTCATTTTCAATCAATTTAATCATAATTCACATGCTAGCTGATTCAAAGTACTACATTTTCAAATGGTTGTATACGTTAAAGTTCCCTTTAAGTGCTTAGAAATGTGCATTTTTATTCAATGTTTGACGTAATATCAACCGAAACACGAAGAGAGAGTGGGACAAAAATAGCTCCTCACCTTTTTAAAGAACAGCCAATAATGTTTTGTTTTATCACAGCTCTGCCAGTGAGAGCGGTTCAGCTCAAGCGCATCAATTGAAAAGCAAATGAGAAGCCTCTTAAAAGGGGCGGGGCATGTCAGATACTAGAGAGCATTTGATTGGTTAGGATTTGATGAGAAACTGAAGTATGAGGTGACATGAATAAAACCGTTGATCCATTAGGGTGGACGTGACAGACTACAAGCTTTATATCAGTTTTATATCTTCTAAATGTGAATTTTGGCACTGTTTTTAGGCGCACTAGCATATAGAGCTCTTAAAAACTAATACTTAACGAATAATAATACTGATTAATTGATTAAAGATTTAATACAAGATTCATTCATTCATTTTCCTTCGGCTTATTCTCTGATTTATCAGGGGTCACCACAGTGGAATGAACCGCCAGTAATAAAAGATTACAAAGGCTAAATGTATATGCACGGTTAAATTAAAATCAATAACATGCATTAAAGGAAGTGTAGAGCTAATTCTGACAGCATGTTGACTTTAACCACCAGTTATTCCCTATAATGATATGATTCACATTCAAACATCAATAAAAGAAGAAATAAGCACATGATTAATATCAACAAGAGGTGTTTTCTCTATATCAAGCGAAGTTCACACAGTGACTAAGGGACAGCTAAGCTGGTTTGGTTGTCATGATGTCCCACTCCATGGTAACAGCCACAGATCTCCTTCCCCGCATCACTTAAAAGACAGTAATTACTTCCACACAGAGTCGCCAGAAAAACAAAAAGTGCACCAAAGAACACACTCAAGTGTCTCCTATTGACCACCAGCATTGCCAATAAACAACCCCCTAACAAATCCACGCTGTTCGTTATAGGTCGCCGAATTGATATTCAATTATGCCGTGATCCATAATGCAACAGCAAAAAAGAGGCCTTGAAATGGAAATGACACGTATTGTGCTTTTGGGGTGGAGTGGCGTCGCCTTGTCATCCTATTGGGAGACGTGAATGGACGCAAGGTGTCCTCACTGAAGCCATCGTCTTTATGATTAGCTTTACAATGGTTACAAAAAAAACAACAACCAAGAAGCTGTGGGTTAAAACGCGCAGAATCATCTTCACAGCTGTGGGTGTTGCATGTTGCAGGTTGTTCCCAGCCAGAAAGGGTGCAATGTCCTCTTTTTCTTAAGCAATATGCGTAACGGTTTGTCCAAAAGCAGAAGCGGCTTCGCAGAGTGTTTGTGAGGGAGATAAACATCACAAAACCATTAATTGTGTTCCTATAAAGCACCTGCTGTCCTGTACATGAAGAGTGCACACACTGTTAAAAAGCTATTAGTTAACCTGGTATAACTTTGAAACATGAACATTTTTATAATTAAGCTCATAGTTCATTAACTTAAAAGAACACACGTCTCACTTTACAGAGTTAAACAGTTGAGTTTTACCGTATTTAATCTATTCAGCCTAACTTCAGGTCTGACGGGAGCATTTTTAGCTTAGCTTAGCATAGATCATTGAATCAGATTAGACCATTAGCCTCTGTAGTTACATCATGTACTAAGAGCAACAGAAAACGAAAGGTTGCTATTTTCTAGATCGATATGGATAGGAATTATAGGATAGGAAGCTGGCACAGTGATATTACAGAAAATAGTCCCCAGCTAGGTAATTTCTAACGTGAATGGCGTGAAAGTTTGTGTAGTTGCAAAATTGCAGCCGATAAATTGGTTAGTTGGTGGATTTACCTGTGTAATCATGGTTATGTGTGTTGTTAAGAACTGTGATGTGTGTGATATGGTATATGACATCGTTTTATTGATGAATACGGCCACCGCCATATCACTCTGCAGCCCAAGACCAGTCACTTGCTGAAGGTAAGCAGAGCTGAGCCTAGTCAGTACCTGGATGGGTGAAAACTAAGTTGCTGTTGGAAGTGGTGTTAGTAAGGCCAGCAGGGGGCGCTTAACCTGCAGTCTGTGTGAGTCCTAATACCCCAGTATAGTGAAGGGGACACTATACTGTCAGTGAGCGCCGTCTTTCAGATGAGACATTAATCCGAGGTCCTGACTCTCTGTGGTCATTAAAAATCCCATGGCACTTCTCAAAAAGGGTAGGGGTGCCTCCTAATCATCCCCTCCACCAAATTGGCTCTGTAACTATCTCTCCAATCTACCAATAACTGGTGTGTGGTGTGCGCACTGGCGTTGTTGTCCTGTGGATGCTGCACACTGGTGGTGGTGTAGATAGACCCGCCTCAAAATTGTGAAGCGCTTTGGGTGTATGGAGATACATGATAAATGTGCTTTATAAATACACATTACACTACATTAAGCCTAACTCAAGGTCTGGCGGAAGCACTTTTAGCTTAGCTTAGCATAGATCATTGAATCGGATTAGACCATTAGCATCTGTAATTGAGACGCAGAGAGGAGTTGACATGATGACAGGGTTCAAATCCGATGAAGAACAGTTCCAGAAAGCAGGTAAATCAATTCAATTCCAAATAAATCAAGTCAATTCAGAATTCCAAAATGTAAATAAACAAGTAAATAACAGGGTGAGAATGTGGTAAATTTTTATCTTTTTCTGGATTACTTTTTAAAACTGTCGGTTGAGTTTAGGAAAGTGGGTGGGTGGGTCAACAATATCGGTTGGGTTTAGGGAAGGAGGAGGGTGGCTCAGTCGGTCACTCAGTCAGTCATTCAATTAGTCAGTCGACAGCGGCCTCTGGTGGATTTACGTGAGAACAGCAGGCATGAATGGCACTCGCGAGAGAAATTTGAGATCAAAAAAAGCGTAGACAGCGGCCTCTGGTGGATTTGCGAAAACAAAAACTGCAAATAAACTTAGCTCCTGGTATGTATTTGGTGCTCTCCAGATATGTATATAGAGGTACATTTTCAGAATGAGCCTGGGTTGGATGTATGTGATATGGTATATAATATAGTTATATTAATGGATATTAGCCGATTTTTAGGCATGATATCATTGCGCCTGCTGCAGCCATGGTACAGCAGCAGAATTCTTAGATTATTACGCCAAAATGTGAGTATAGTTCCTATAGCCATACAGAAAATAGCAACTTTTCATTTTCTGTCAGACTTAGTATACAATGTAACTAGAGAAGAGGCAAACTTTAAACAGGAAAATGATCTAAACTGTCATTTCTGAGGGAGATGCTAATGGTCTAATCCGATTCAATGATCTATGCTAAGCTAAAAAAAAAAAAGTGCTCCCGCGCCAGACCCGTAAATTAGCTGAATGGATTCAAAACTGGTCTCAACTGTCCAAAACTGTTGTCCTCTAGACAAGTTTTAAAATGAGCCTATTTTCAATAAAGTGGAGGGTTAGTTTAATAATATTTAAGATATTAAAACTGATTTATTTATTCACTTTTTTGTAAGTAAGGTCAACTAATCTCTTTTTACAGTGTGTATAACATGATGCAGGACTCTAGATAGTGACAGCTGCAGCAGGCGCTTGTACGTCTTGCACAAACTCCCAGCGTTAAGCTGATAATTGGTCATTATTTTAAACCGGAGGCTTGGATGCACCCCTGTTTTCCCTCCTACCGGCAACCTCCTGCCTAGTCGATGGCTCTTTCCTCTGTGATGTGTGCTACTGCTTCCCAGTGAGCGCTGTTGTTTGTGAGTGGATGTGAGGCTTCTCTTCCTGTAGGCTTGAGTTGTGTACTTCGTCTGAGTGTGTAGGTGTGTGTGTGTGTGTGTTTGTTGGGGGAGGCTGTCTCACCTGTTCATCTCGTGGACTTCCTCTGTCAGCTCACTGTGAGCCAGTTCACGGTCAGGGAAGGAGACGGGAGCTGAACTCTCAGGTCGTATATTTGTTTGTTGATGGATATTGACTGAAAAATGAGTAGAAATGCAGAGATTTACAACTTGGTTGTATCCGTTTGTACTGTATGTTGATGTTTAGCATTAAGTTTAGACTTACTGTTGTAATACTGAGTGTACTATTAGAAAAATGTGTCCTTTCACATGCATTTAGCTTTGCGTAATGAACAGCAAACATCTAAATGGAGCTTAATAGTGCAAACTGAGGATTATAGTTATTATATTATGAGCTATTATGAGTATTTGATTATGAATGGAGGTAAAATAAAAACTTAATTAAAAATATAATCGTATTAGAAGTTATAGATGCATTTTTTTAGTTTAACTTATTTAAAATTGATTGATTTTAATCAGTATTAAAGTTAAAGAATCAGTAAAACATTAACTAAATTAGTCAACATTCATCTCTCAGAATCAAACATCGTTCGGTTATAAATTCCAGCATCAAAAACAATATTTAAAACCACAAATTATATCAAAATTATAAGAAAATAAAATCATAAAGAAACCTAAGATGCAATCCAGATAGATTTGTAAATACAAATAAGCAATAGATGTATTTTTAATAGGTTTTTGTAAGTTATATGTGTCTATGTCCATCTAACTGTTATTGCTGCAGGTTAGTTTAAGGCTGTGTGTGTTTTTCTTATTAAACATGATGTAAAGTAAACAGACAGAAGCACTAATAATCTAATCAGTGGCAAACAATCAGGTGATATCATTGTCCCGCTTTTGAAGGTTTAGATGGAGCCTTAATCAGACTTTGGGTTTCAATGAATCTAAAGAAACCCACTTGACTAATTACATGCTATTGCTTCAAATGGCCCTGACAGTAATTAGTCTTGGTTGAGTGTTACTTCCTTACCCCGTTTAACAAGCTAGAACAGTTCTGGTTCTTTTTAGTGCATTTGCAAGGATTTGTTATGCTAAAATGGTTTTTACTGTAATGTATGCTGAACTGCAATTAACTATAATTTGGTGTTTACTGTATGAAATACTTGAAAAGCAGCCTTACAGTGAGAGTTTTGTCTAGGTCATTTCCGTCTCTAAATGAGATAGACTAGTTACGCGGCTATAATTAGTACAGGCAGGCACTACTGAAGGGTCAGAAAGCCCTTATAATCTGGCCTGGACATCCCCATGTGATAATCAGGACGTTCATGAGCTGAGCAGAGCTTCATTTCCTTGAGTGCCGTTCACGTCATTATGATATGATGTCATCACCCGTGGATTTACAAAGCACCTTTGTAGATAACTAGCTTTGTGGTAGTATTAACATGATTTGGAAGGCAAATTGTCCTGGCATAAACCCCTGGAAAACAATCTGTGCTTTCTGCATTCATAATGAAGTCAATGACCAGCAGACTCGTGTTTAGTATTCCTACTAAAGGAAACAGCATGCTGTATGTTGTGTTGTAGATGCTGGAGTTCACAAGAGAGCCTTTTTAGACCAGAATCACTATTAATGCTATTTTTAGATGATCTTCATATAGAAATCTGATATACAGTGCTCAACATATATGACTACACCCCTTTTAAATCTCTCATTTAAATTAATATTTTCTAAAGGAAGCTTTACAATATTATATTTGTGCATATTAGTCAGCAATTAAGCTAAATCTAGAGCAAATCTAACAAAATAACTTACGATAAGTTCAAAAATTAGTAGCCAAAATTTGTATATTAGGAAAAATATTAAATAATAATTTGAAAAAAGGAAAATTTAAGAGAATTCAACAGAATTTTAGTTGAAATTTTGTAGTTTGTAATTAGTTTTGCAATATTTTGCATGAATTTAATTGAATTATCTTTCTATTTATAAAGATATTAGATGACTAAAATATAATTTTAATAAATCGTCACTTTAGAATTATAAGCTTCTATCTGACATTTTTGTCAAAATTAAGTTATTGAAATATTCTTATTAAATAACTTATTTACATTATGGGATGTTTTTTTATAAGTTGTTTACATTTTAAGACTTTTTATTTAAAAACAAAATGTTACACACATAGTGTTTGCTATATGAAATGTAAAAACTGAATCTCAGTATGTCAAAACCATTCAGAGCGCAGATAGAACCTTTTAATTCCAAGGTGACGAAATTTATCTGTTTAATAAAATAACTTTTGATAACGGTCCAGTATTAGTACACCCACATATCTGTGTTAGAGAAAAATGTTAAGAGAAACAAAAAAATGTAGTTCGATGTTTTGTTGTTTTTTTTTTCCCAGTGAAATTTCTGCCACGAAACTCTATGCGTGCGCAGGCTGATAGCTTCACCTAATCTACTCGTGCATCATTAAGTACATGAGATTGGTTGGTTGATTGGGAGGTTGGTTGATGTCCCCTCAGCAGCCAATGAGCTTGCTCCTCATCAGTTTAAATGCTCTGTGTCATTTTATGATGTTAAGCTGCGGTGCGTTTTCAGAGACCCTCCACCACCCCAGCTCCACCTGTGTTTAGATCTGCTACAAGGGTTACTTATGTATTATGCTTGCAGCATCAGCGTGCGCTATACTTAGACGGCATGTCTGTGTATTTACTGGCAGTCTCTGTACTTGCTATGCCATAATAATCAAAACAGCATCATTACCGCCAAGACCAAATACATCAACATTGCCATATACATATTCATTACCATATTAAATCAAGAGAGAAATATATTGCATGAATTTAAATGTATTATCTTTCTATTTCTAAAGATATTAAAGATAAATATTATTTTGATATATATATTTGTTTAATAAATCTGTTTTGTTCAAAAGTACTATAATATAGAACCTGTATTCACTAAGAAATGGATAAAGATATTTATTTTCAAAATGGGTTATACTTATCTATGTTGAGCACTGTATATGGCAATATACGCAAATTATATATGACATACAAGTTTATATATGGATTTCACAATAATAAAATATGTCATAAATGCTGCATATTGCAAATTTAGCCGTTTACATGAATATTTTTTAACAAATGACATATATGTATGTTCAAATATATTCTATATCATTTTATATGTGTTAATATATTGCACAGATCTCAAACTTAATTCCTGGAGGGCCGCAGCTCTGCACAGTTCTGCTCCAACCCTGATCAAACACAGCTTATCCAACTAATGAAGGTGTTAATGACTGTTTTGAACACCACGATTATTTGGATCAGCTTTGCTTAATAAGTTGGAGGTAAACTGTGCAGAGCTGCGGCCCTCCAGGAATTGAGTTTGAGACCTATGATAAATGGGAATATACAATGCTGCTCAGCATAAATGAGTACACCCCATTTTGAAGATGAATATTTTTATTGATATCTCAGTGAATATAGGCAATATATTTTGGTGCATTTAAACAAAACTGATTTATTAAATATTAAAATTATATTTTAGTCACTGAACATCTTTAGAAATAGAAAGATAATACATTTAAATTCATGCAAAATATTGCAAAACAAATTAAAAATTACCAAATTTCAATAAAATTCAGTTGAATTCTCTTGATTTTACCTTATTTTTTAAATTATTATTTAATATTTTTCCCTAATATACAAATTTTGACTACTAGTTTTGGACCATTATCATAAGTTATTCTGTTAGACAAGCTCCAGATTTGGTTTCAATACTGACTAATCTAATGTATATGCACAAATATAATATTGTAAAGCTTCCTATATAAGATAATCATTTAAAGAATTGATATTTGTGAGGGGTGTACTCAAATATGCAGAGCATTGTATCCTGAACATATAAAGTGCTCAGCATATATGTGTACACCCCTCATAAATCTCTCTTGTAAGTTCATATTTTTAATAGGAAGCTATACAATATTATATTTGTGTTTATACATTAGATTAGTCAGTACTGAAGCCAAATCTGGAGCTAATCTAACAAAATAACTTACGATAACGGTTCAAAAACTGGTACACAAAAATGTATATGTAATAAAAAAAATATTAAATACAAATTTAAAGAAGAGGAAAAATCAAGAGAAGCAAAAAAAATGAAAGATTTTGTTGAAATTTTGTAGGTTGTAATTATTATTTTTTTTGCAATATTTTGCTTGAATTTAATTGTTTTATCTTTGAATTTCTAAATATGTTCGGTGACTAAAACATTATTTTAATAAATATATCTGTTTAATAAATCTGATTTGTTCAAATGCACCAAAAATTGCCTATATTCAAAGACAAAATGGGGTGTACTCAATTATGCTGAGCACTGCATGTACATATTTGTTTTTACAATGGTTGAAAAAAAGCAAACAGCTATTAAAAATAAAAATATTCTGAAATATGTTGCATTTATGACATATTGTAAATATGTGAAATCCAAATATGAACTTGTATTGAGTTCCAAAGATCAGATTTCTATATGATGCGTGATGTGACATCTGTTATAGATGATTATAGAGGCTGTCTCTGTTTGTGATGACATTGGAAAGAACTGGCATGCGTTGAATTAGATTATCTCAATTTTAGGGATTAGCTCTAAATCTTGGTCGATGGAGGTCAGTGTGACAAGGTTTCAGTAGTCTTAGAACGTGGTGTTAAAATCTATGCTGACAGGCTACAATTTTCAACCAACAGCCTCTGGGGGGAGCTTTATAAAGAGAGCGGTATCCTCCAGCCACCATGGACACTTTTTTCCGACGGCATTTTAAGAGAAAGGAAGCAGGAGACGGTGTGCATGATGACACCTGTCGGCATCGGAGGCCGAGCATTGCAGTGCCAACCAGCCGTGCACGACGGCGCTCCAGTGTCGGCCTCCCATCCAGTGCATTAACCCAGCGGCGCCGATCCAGCGTCCAACTTCAGGCATTGCCCCGAATCAACAGCAGTCAACCTGTACACCAAAAGGGCAGTGGTAGGCGTAGGTCAAGCACCACCACGCTGAAAGCCAATCCTCGATTTGCTGTGCGGCGTAAGAAAGTAGGCAAGCTCCGCAATATAGACACACACCTCCTAGGCCCATCCATGCTGCTAGCCAGTCTGATCCAAATGACGCAAGAAGAGGAAGATGACGAAGAAGGCCGCAGTCCGCTCCCAGGGCAAGTGGAGCTCAAGGGAAGCAGCCCGAAGTTCAGGAGTCACACAGACGTTCTGCTTTCTGAGGGAGACAGTGATAGTGACGACTCCAGCGAGCATTCAGAGGAACGTCAATACTCAAGGATACGCAAAGAGTGCCTGGAGGAGGCTGATGGGTCAGACTGGGGGATCAAGGAGTCTGGTGTTTTATGCCAGCAGGACTGCCTTCCTCTGTCTGTGGTGGCGGAGCGAGTCCAGGCCCACCCGCTGATTCGAGTCCCGCGCTGCCTCAGGAGGAACTCGTCTCATTATGGCCACGCCGAGCCAGGACCGCATGTCCGCTACTGCCGCAGCAGCCAAAGGAGGCGTCGTAGGAGGGTCTCCACAATCTCCAAAGCAGGAAGCCCATGGCCTGGAAGAGGTCTGCCGCTGCCTAACCGAAGAAGCTCCTGCTACAGGGGTCCGGCGACTCTCAATCCTCTCTTAGGGGCTTATTATGACCCCCGGATGGAGTCCTGGAGTGGATTCCTGTCGTATGTAAAATCTTTTCTGCTACTTGGGTCTAATTTCGTGTTGTATTCCCAAATTGGATGAGGATTAGAATTGTTTATTGTAGAGTTTTGTTAAATGCAACATTACAAAGAACAACAATTTTCCTAAAAACACTCATGCATTTATATTTAGTCATTTAGCACAGTGTTTCTCAACCACGTTCCTGGAGGCCCACCAGCGCTGTATGTTTTGCATTGCTGCGTCCCAATTCGCATACTTATACTACACCCTAAAAGTATGCACTTTTTTGTGAAGGAAAAGTGCACACTTTTGAGTGTGTAACAGAAGAGTATGCAAGCTTTTGGGACACACTACTTCCTCGTTAACAGATCGTTGTGTTGCTTAGTTACGAGCCCTGTCAATCATCCACACATCATCCACATTTCTTTCATATTTAATTTCCTATCTTATTGGAGAAGCAACAGCGGCAGGTTAATCTCCCATTCAAGAGTCTTTCATGCAGAGAAATCTCCTCAGGTGTTTGGATAATTCTGCATTCAGAATGTCCAAACACGTCTTTACATAAGTTCAGTATTGTTGTTGCAGATGAAATTTAACACAGAAAACGCGATTAAAACATGTTCCAGTGGGCTAGATTTTTATTAACAGTCATTGAAACATCTTTACTTGAGCCTCTCTACTTGACGGTTGGTCTCGCGCATCGATCATGTTTGTAGTTTGTTTACGGTTTTCACCCACGTTTGTAGTTTTAAATCGAATTCACGTCCTACGCGCAATGTATTGTTGGCAATATCAGGTATGGACGCTTCTACACTTCGAGTTTTTACCGGAAATAGTAAACCATACGGGAACCTTTGGCATACTCTTTTCAACATGCTACGATTTGGGACATACTAATTCTACTTTCAAATGCTATTTAGGACGGCTAGTATGCGAATTGGTACGCAGCACATGTCTCCTTTGTCTGTCACACCTATTATAGGTCTGTCAGACTCTGCTAATGAGCTGAATCAGGTGCGTTTGGTTAAGGGGACATGGAAAATGTACAGAGCTGGTGATCCTCCAGGAGCGTGGTCAGGGATATGTGCTGAAACTCGCTATTGGTATCGGTGTTAAAAGACTGAAGTGTCAATAAGCTCTGATGTTAACGGTCCTGATATCGGTACTGGATAATTATTGCTGAACAAACATTACAAACAGTTGTAAAATTTAACTGACCAATCTTTTCTAATTTGCGACAGTTGGCAGTCTCACATGAAAAATGCTTGTGTTTCTGGTGAGCGTGTCAAGTATAAAAGCCTTCACAGTTCTCGGCTGTGCACGCGCACTGAGCAGAGGCTCGTGACACAGCTCGTAAGCTTGCAGAGTGGCGGAGAGAACCAAACGGGTTGCATTTCCCGAGTGGACATTGACAATGCCCATTGCAACAAACGCAACAAGTTTGGCGCTCTAGTGTCGGCCTCCCATCCAGTGCATTAACCCAGTGGCGCCGATCCAGCGTCCAACTTCAGGCGTTGCCCCAAATCAACAGCAGTCAACCTGTACATCAAAGAGCAGTGGTAGACTGTTCCTGGAGACCCAGCAGCACTGCATGTTTTGCATGTCTCCTTTGTCTGTCACACCTATTACAGGTCTTTCAGACTCTGCTAATGAGCTGATGATCTGAATCAGGTGCGTTTGGTTAAGGACACATGGAAAATGTACAGAGCTGGTGATCCTCCAGGAGCGTGGTTAGGGATAGGTACTGAAACTCGCTATTGGTATCGGTGCTAAAAGATCGAAGTATCGTTAAGCTCTGATGTTAACGGTCCTGATATCGGTACTGGATAATTATTGCTGAACAAACATTACAAACAGTTGTAAAATTTAACTGACCAATCTTTTCTAATTTGCAATATTTGATATTCGTCTGCACAGTTGGCAGTCTCACGTGAAAAATGCTTGTGTTTCTGGTGAGCGTGTCAAGTATAAAGCCTTCACAGTTCTCGGCTGTGCGCGCGCACTGAGCAGAGGCTCGTGCACCAGCTCGTAAGCTTGCGAGTGGCTGAGAGAACCAAACGGGTTGCATTTGCGAGTGGACATTGACAATGCCCATGCAACAAAACGCAACAAGTTTTGGCGCTCTAGTGTCGGCCCTCCCATCCAGTGCATTAACCCAGTGGCGCCGATCCAGCGTCCAACTTCAGTCGTTGCCCCCAAATCAACCGCAGTCAACCTGTACATCCAAAGAGCAGTGGTTATAGACTGTTCCTGGAGACCCAGCAGCCCTGCATGTTTGCATGTCTCCTTTGTCTGTCACACCTATTACAGGTCTTTCAGACTCTGCTCATGAGCTGATGATCTGATCAAGGTGCGTTTGGCTTAAGGACACATGGAAATGTACAGAGCTGGTGATCCTCCAGAGGCGTGGTCAGGGATATGTGCTGAAACTCGCTATTGGTATCGGTGTTAAAAGACTGAAGTGTCAATAAGCTCTGATGTTAACGGTCCTGATATCGGTACTGGATAATTATTGCTGAACAAACATTACAAACAGTTGTAAAATTTAACTGACCAATCTTTTCTAATTTGCGACAGTTGGCAGTCTCACATGAAAAATGCTTGTGTTTCTGGTGAGCGTGTCAAGTATAAAAGCCTTCACAGTTCTCGGCTGTGCACGCGCACTGAGCAGAGGCTCGTGACACAGCTCGTAAGCTTGCAGAGTGGCGGAGAGAACCAAACGGGTTGCATTTCCCGAGTGGACATTGACAATGCCCATTGCAACAAACGCAACAAGTTTGGCTAAGCATCTTTCAAAAGTGCATTAACAGCAGAAATACAAATGAAAAGTGTTCAATTGCCTAGCTAAAGGTACATCATCCACATCATTATGCTAGCAGTCGATCGCATAAGGTCTCTTTTTTACTTTTTTTTTTTTATTAGAATATGCAAAAAATGTCACAAATTGGGATCAAACAAATACAAAGAAACTAACAAAAACAAGGTCTCTCTAAATTAGTATAATATTAGTTTAATAAACACACACATTAGGTTACATTGAAAATAAATAAATCTTAAACATTAAAAATGCTTTTACATTACTGTTTTTACAAATATAGCCTATGAATAGCCTAATAATAAACTCTGCTTATTAAGAAATGATACAAAACAGCTTATTTTTACATTGTTAACTCCCAAAACACTGTTAACTCATTTATGTGAATGTGTTAATGAAAACTCTTAAACATTATCTGATTATTTAACTGCATTTTGCAACTCAACGAGGGTATTTTCAACTGCAAGGAGCACAATAAACCAAGACTGATCCTGACTTCTGCCAGAGAAGGCAAACATGTTAATCTTCCTCCAGAAGAATGGTAAACAACTGAGACTCATTTTCCTTCAAATCATTGTACATTATTTTACAGGAAAATTTTTATTCAATTGTTTTACAATTATTGTTTTTTTTCCATTAAAAACGTAATAATAAAATAAAGTGTTGTTTTACGATACCCATCCCCAAGCATGGTTGAGAAACACTGATTTAGAAGACATTTTTATCTAAAGCGACTTATAACAAGTGAGAAAAAAGAAACATTTCACATCATCAATTTCAGACTGACTCCGTTTCAATTTACTAAAACTTCAGTTGATCTGCTTTGACACAATCTACATTGTAAAAGCTCTATAGAAATAAGGATGAATTGAATTGAATCAGTGAGCACCAGTAAATAAATGTTACATAATTCTATATTACTAAATCTACAAGTAAATTTCTTTTCTTTTTTGTAAACACACACTTGACAAACATGCATGATCATTATGGTGTGTTTCCACTAGCATGTTGCAAACAAGGCAGAGCAAGCGCTTTCAGTTCATTCATATGGAAGTTGAGCACAATGCATTCCATGAGTGTTGATCTAATCTTTTGTATGAATGAACTGAAAACGCTCGCTCTGCAGCGCACAATGTACAAGCAGAAACGCTTCATAAAACTTGCATCTCGCATCTATAGAAGTGTTGCTAACATGAGCGGTATGTTTTTTAGACACTATGTCAAGTATTTAAAAAAACTGAAACTTTTACATGCAGCACTGCTCATCAATATCAGTTCCAAAGCAGTGGACCAATCAGAAAAACCCAGAGGCGGGGCAAGCGCGCCAACCTGATTTCACCAAGTAGGACATGTTGCTGAATCACAATCTATGTTGATCCTGGAACAACATTCCAATCAGCCTATCAGTATTAAGAGATACGTAAACCATTTATATCAGACTTACTGTTAGGCTTATGCACTTCTACACTGTAAAAATGTATATGATCAATAAGTCATGACAACATATGTTTTTATTTTATTGTAACTTATTAATATAAGTTAATCATGTTCTAACTTAATTTTATAAGTTATACAAGCTGTTTTAAGTCAGTTTAACATAATATAAGTTCAATGGACTCATAAGGTTAAGTTGATTCAGCTTAAAAACTTAAGGCAACCAGGATTTTTTTACATGATTGTTATCCAACAGTTATTCCCCTCTGATTTAGGAAATGATGTACAGTTATGGTTGGGTTTAGATGTAGGGAATAGGTATGAATTACATTTTCAAACAAAAATGATGTTCCAGGATCAACATAGATGTTAATCTAGGATTGCATCATACTTGGCAAAATCATGACATGCAGGGGCAAGTGTTGCAAATTTCTGTTTACAGGCTCTCAGTGGCTATGTTCCAATACCCTCAGGATCTGGAGTGCTGCATTCTCATGTTTTCTGTGTGGTTGGCCCCTTAGGCAGCATCCAAAACTTTCTGGCCTTTGATTTAATGTCTTTAAATGCAGAGTTTGAGTTCAAAAGCATCTCACAAAACCTTATATGTGGTATATAATGGCATACAACACACTACATAATTAATTCCTTAATTTTCCTTTGGCTTAGTCTCTGATTTATCAAAGTTCACCACAGTGGAATTGACTATTCCGGCATATATGTTTGAGTTTTACGCAGCGGATGCCCTTCCAGCCGCAACCCAGTACTGGGAAACACCCATACACTTTCTCATTCACACACACTCATACAGTATGGCAAATTTAGTTTATTCAATTCACCTATAGCGCATGTCTCTGTGAGGGAAACCGAAGCACCCGAAAGAAACCCACGTCAACACGGGGAGAACATGCAAACTCCGCACAGAACTGCCAACTGGCCCAGTTGCCAACTGACTCAAACCAGCGACCTTCTTGCCAAGGCGACAATGCTAACCACTGAGCCACCGTGCCACCACATTTCATAATATAACAAAGAAAGTAATAAAATACCACAATTCTAAATCCTCACACCAAAAATGTAATTGTTGAGAAAGCAGCACACTATAAGCTTAATAAAAGGAAGGTAATGAATCTATTTTGGTTTCAAATATTGATTAGAGGAAGCTAGACATTATATTTCACTAGCCAGGTCATGCTTTGTTGCATTCTTACTTCTGTATACTGAGCAGTGTTTTTAAACGTACGACGATATTTTTTAAAGTCATGACCTATACCAAGGTTTCTTACATCTCTACACTTGTGAGTTCACACCCAACCCTAATCAAAAACACCTAAACAAGCTTATCGAGGTATTCAGAAGGTAATTAGGTAATGCTTTATTTTGATGGTCCATTTGAGTATTAGTAGACTGTCTGCTTAATATCTGTTGATAATCCTACTTCAACAGACATTTAACTCACTAAGTAACTTTGAAAGTACATGTCAACTTATATTAACCCTAACCCCAACCTAACAGTCTGCTTATAATCTAATGAGAATTAGCTGGCATGTAAATGCAATGTAAGAAACAGATCACCAAAATAAAGTGTGACCGAAAATTAGAACTAAAACTAGAAAAATCACAGGTCAGGATAGTGATCTGATCTGAGGAACGCTGATCAATGCTTTGCTTGGGTGCATTATGAAAGGATGTCTTCTGTTAAAAGCAGTTTAAAGTTGGTTTCTTTTGGCAACAACATTAACAGTGCATTCATAATAATAACAACTGTACTGTGCAACATAGGCTCATTCTGAAAGCGTAGCCCTATATACATTTCTGGAGATCGTGAATTATGTAGCCCTAGGAACATCTGGCTGCATTTCAACTTTAAAACGAATGATACAGGACTGTATGGTGCTATTCCTTTTCACGCTTACCAGCTCTCGGTTGGGTTTAGGGAAGGGGGTGGGTGGGTGCAGGGGTAATTTTGACAGCAAATTATAATTTTTTTTTAGTCTTAGACTTTTGACTAAAATTCCATTTTAGTTTTGGTCAAATTTTAGTCTTCTGAATCATTTTAGTTTAAGTCGACTATATTCATAAGATTTACGTCGACTAAATCTACTCTAGATTTAGTAATTAAAATGTATTTGGTTTAATTTAAGTGTAATTTAATTAAAAATTTGTAATTACATAAGTAATATGTAAAATGTGTCGGCAAGAACAGTAGACTACTGAAAATGTAGGACTTTACAATTATTTAGCAAACCCTTTATTTTAACATGTTAAACTACTAGTCTTTTTAACCAGTATGTTGAGCAGTTTCATGCAATTAAGTCCTTAAAAAGGCTTAAGATTGTTTCAAGAGTTCTCACTTAGCTGATGATTGATTATAAAGCTCGTTTGGTATGCTGTCCTGGGAGAGCCCTGAGCTCTTAAGATCCTCGAGCACGGCGCTCCCTCCCATTTGCAAGGCGAGAGGGGAGGTTTGAGCTCAGGTAGATCTCGAGAACTCCCCTGCTGTAGTAGCTAATGAACAGATAGTGATTGCTCTTAAGAGATATCTACTTACTTTGAGCATGTCTGTGGTGCTGATTTGGATTAGTCAATTAACTTAAGTTGCATGTTTTTGGATGGTGGGAGGAAACCGGGAAAAATCCAAGTGAGCACGGGGAGAATGTGTAAACTCTGCATAGAAACGTCGACTGGCTTGGTAAGGACTAGAACCAGTGACGTTCTTGCTGTGAGGCAACAGTGCTAGCCATTGGGCCGCCGTGCCACCCATCTAAGAAAGGAGGAGGAGTAGGGGTGGAAAGGGGAAATTCTTCAAAACAAAGATGGCTGTTAAATGAAACTTAGGGTATTTATAGTGGCTTAGGAATCGTCTGATAGGTGAATCATAAATTGAGTAATGCGGGACCGGCCACCAGCAATCAGAAGCACGCGATCCTCTCGAAATTACACATCATTCATTAATTAATCACATCGCAGAATGATGTCCTGATTGAAGCCGTTTTTGTTTTGTGCCAGAGATACACTGTAAACGGCTGTTGTCATTACGATCCTGGCAGACGCCGACAGCGCACGTGAACCTATGACGAGTTAGATCAGGCCAGCTAAACTGTAGCCACAGCTAAAATGAAACAACTCCTCATGAAAATGAATGCCATGATCATGTTACCGATGTAATAATGTTTAATGTACAACCTAATGGCGCCTCTAAAGTTCAGCGAGAGGCTACACCGATTCAGTTAAGCAAAAGCACACACTCGGGTAAATAAAAAAGATTGAGTTTACCGTGAAGTTGGGGATGATTCCCCGGCCTGATGTCACTTTAAATTAGCTGTTTTGATCAGCTTTTCCCTCCCCATACGCTTTACGGACTTTTTGTTTTGACATCAACGTGAATCTTCTTTTTCTCCTAGCTGTTGCCATCTCATTATACATAGTTTAATCAGACAGAGAGAGAGACGCCCCTATGGATGATGACGTAATCGCATCCCGCGTCTACTGTTGATCAGTTACTTTTCAAATGTGTGTGTGTGTGCGTCATGCATCACACATCAAGATTATTTCTGATTAGATATTTTCCAAAAATGTCCCTCAATCACATTCTCGTCTGGTTTTTATTAGTCAACGAAAATGTCAGTATATTTTTATTGTAGTTTTCGTCATCATCACTTAATTTTTTTTATAATAATTTTTTTGGGGGTTTCACCTTTATTATGATAGGACAGTGGAGATTTAGAGACAGGATAGCATAGGGAGCAGAGATGAGGAAGGGTCGGCAAAGGACCTCGAGCCAGGAATCGAACTCGGGTCACCGTGAACACCTAAGTGCCATGTGTCGACGCACTAACCACAAGGCTATTGGTGCCGACATAATAACTTAATTTTAATTTAGTTTTCATCTGTAGAAACTTGTTCGTCACAAAAATTATGACAAAAAAATTTCGGCAAGGAAATTAACACTGGGTGGGGGAAACAATCGGTCAGGCAGTCAGTCAACAGCGGCCTCTGGTGGATTTACGCGAGAAGAGCAGGTGCAAATTTGAAATTTGAGATCTGAAAAAGCGTACACCGCTGCCTCTGGTGGACTCGCGAAAACAAAAACTGCAAAAAAATGTACCTCCTGGGTCGTATTTGACACTCTCCAGAAATGTATATAGGGGTATGTTATCAGAATGAGCCTGGATTGATACTGATTGTACATGCTTACAAAAGCATGAACACTACAGAGTGTATACTTCTGTAACTGACCAATAAATGTACCACATTGTGCAACTTTCTGATATGACCTGGAATGTTTCTGAATGTTCTCTTAGCCCTTTCAAGCCAATACCTTTAGTAATTTCTCAAGCACTCAATCCTTTAGTTCAGGGGGTTTCAATGCAGCTTTTCAATGCACTGACCTTCTCATTCTCCATCCTGTGGATACGAGCTCCACGTCGCTCACTCATTAGCGCTGCTGCTACCAATGTGACTCATCAACGCTACTGATCACCCAGCGGGCTTCTCATCAACAGGTTGCTAAGCTTCGCTGATTCGCTCTGTAGGGATTAGGACACAAAGGTCAGGGTGAGAAAGGTTTTGATTACAAAAGAATTACACACACCAAAAAAATGTTGGAAATGCTCCACCCAAGCCTAAAGGTATATATTTATGCCTTTATGAACGCATTTCTATATGTGCAGGTTCTTTGCATGAGCGTTCTTGTGTAGGCTTGATTGCTTCAGAGTTCTGCTACATCCGTTTCTGCTCTATTGCATTACATTTTGCATAAATGTTCAATAGTGTGTTTAAATCAAGGTCATTTTTAGCAGCTAAGACTAGCGATATTGGTCATTTTTTTATTTTATTACCTGAAATAAAATTCATTCTTTCATTTTTTTTTTTGGCTTAGTCCCTTTATTAATCTGGGGTAGCCACAGCAGAATGAACCGCCAACTTATCCAGCACATGTTTTACGCAGCGGATGACCTTCCAGCTGCAACCCATCTCTGGGAAACATCCATACACACTCACTCACACTCATACACAACGGACAATTTAGCCTTCCCAATTCACCTGTACCGCATGTCTTTGGACTGTGGGGGAAACCGGAGCACCCCGAGGAAACCCACACGAATGCAGGGAGAACATGCAAACTCCACACAGAAACATCAACTGACCCAGCCGAGGCTCAAACCAGTGACCTTCTTGCTGTGAGGATACAGCACTACCTACTGCGCCACAGCGTTGCCCCGAAATTAAATTCAAATTATACAATTAATGGAAAAACTAAAGAAAACTAGCAACAGACAAAGAAAAACTAACTGAAATTAAATAATAATAATCATTTTTCAGAATGATTAAGCATAAATTGTAAATTCTGATCTGTGTTGTGTGATCTGTATAGGGAAATAACTGATGGTGCTTTTACAACCAAACACAAAAAAACTTCTGTTTGCTGTTTGTTCAAACTTTTTAAAATGAGCTGAAACAACACAATTCCAGAGGTTTTTTTAGGGACAACTTAATTTCAATTCAATTTCAATGTTCAATTCACTTAAATTGGTAAAAACTAATCAGCTTACTTAATTCTTTCATGTTGTCCCAACACAAATTGATTGAGTGGAACCTAGCATGTTTTACAGTGAATTTTGTCTGAAATATTGATAATTGTTTTTTATCTTTATGCATTTAAGCTGCGTTTGTATGGTTTTTGGTTTAGTGTATTTTCAAACAGTTATTTTATTTTCATCACTGACGTTCGCACAATAGTTAATGCAGATTGTGAAAACATTAAACTTTGCTCTGAGGTGTGTTTCCGAAAACCATCGTTAGCCAACTAAGATCGCAAGTTCCATCATTATAAACATAGTTCGTTGATTTGGTGTTTCCCAAATCCATTGTTCCAACAAACATTCGCAAACTGCATCGCAAACTTGTATGGAGTAGTTTGAATGTGTCAAAGTTGTAAAAGTTGACATCAAAAACAGACTACTTAAAAAATTATATATATATATATATATTATTAGGGATGTGACAAGATCTTGCGAGATCTCGTGTGCCGTGATATCTCGTCGAGGTGAAAAGTTGTCTCATGAGTTGTGATGTTACGATTGAGCATGAGGGTGAACTTAGCACTGAAGATTGGAGGCAGGATTTGATTTGAACTGCAAATCAAGTGCTTTGCACACACCTGGCAATCCAGGCAGGGCTCGGGAGTTGCACGTGTCACTCGTTTGCTTGGGCGAGTGTGACGTAACCTATTATTATTTTTCATTACTGTAGTGTAAAAATCTCGTCTCGTTCTCGTGAACCCAATCTGGTGTCTCGTCTCATCACAGCCCTATATATTATATTATTATTATTACTATTATTATTATTATTATTATTAAGTAGGATATTTTTTTTTTATTTCCTAATAAATAGCCTACTAATAATTAAAAGCATTAACTTGATTTACACATAAGATTAGCTTTTTGTAAGTGGTTTTATAATAGAATATGGAATATTCTCAATAATATTTGTAAAGGAAACACATGAAAAATTGTACAAAAGCATGCACATCCCTCTTAACTGGGTGCTCCGCCAACAAATGCAAAAGGTGCAAATTAAATATTCATCAAAGGCGGCAACACCAAAGCTCCAAAAATACAAATTTATTACATTAACAAGGCTGAAACAAAGCGTGTGTAACATCGCTTGAAACGTTACACACGCTTTGTTTCAGCCTTTTTAATAAAACCAACACTGGGAGAACATGCAAACTCCACACAGAATAAGTGATATAATGTTATATAATTATAAATGTTATTCATCCTACACACATTTATATACATCCTATACAGAATGTATTTTTCATTTTAAACAAAGCACCACCTGTATGAGGTTTTGAGTGAGAACAAGAATCTTGTAACGTTGATGAGCTAAATAATACAGTCCAAGTATAATGTATCCACAGTGTAAATAAAGATTAGAGGCAGAAAAACCTACAGATGTCCAAGCCATGCTCTATAGCGCTCTGTGTGGGTTGCTGCTGGTAAAAATAACCATATTGATTGATACAGAATTAAACAGGTGCAATTTAACAAGACCCCCCAAGGCATTATGAGAAAGCTGCCAACCTTTCAGGAACAAAATAAATGTTCCTAATTTTATTGTTTGTGTGCCGTAATTGAATTAATAAAGATATGATTTGCACATCTGCTCAATATCACTGCCATGTTTTTTTTTTTCTTTCTCAGGAAAGCCATCGCCAAAGCTGGTGTGCAGGATAATGCTGCTCAATCCGGCACAGTAATACCTGCTAAAAGTGAACCCAAAAAAGACATATGCAACACCGTGGATTGGACTGTGAGTTACTCATCTGCATTTGACCAACAAGCAACAATCAATATATCGACTTATCGCACAATACATAGACATGACCTCAATCGTTTTTGGTGATGTAATATATATCGCCAATACATAAAACCCATTCTAGCAACATTATAGCTTATTGTGCAACATCTCTATCTCTATTGAAGGTGTCAGTGTCTGTATGGTTAAACTGGCTGGGTAGATCCTGAGGAAACAAATCATTTGGCATACAGAAAAAACAATCCCACATATATTATTCCAGTTTTACTCTGAAGTGGGATTCAATTCAATTCAATTCACCTTTATTTGTAGAGCGCTTTTACAATGTAGATTGTGTCAAAGCAGCTTCACATAATAGGTCATAGTAAATTGGAACAGTGTAGTTCAGTTTGTAGTGTTTAAGTTCAGTTCAGTTTAGCTCAGTTCAGTGTGGTTTACAGTGTGGATGACACTGAGGTCATCATATAGTCTAGGCCAGGCATGGGCAAACTTGATCCTCGAGGGCCGGTGTCCCTGCAGAGTTTTGCTCCAACACTAATCAAACACACCTGAACACCCTAATTAGTGTCTTTAAGATCACTAGAAAGCTACAAGCAGGTGTGTTTGATTAGGGTTGGAGCAAAACTATGCAGGGACACCAGCCCTCCAGGATCGAGTTTGCCCATCCCTGGTCTAGGCCCTTAAACTTTATTAATAACCATAAAGACCAAAGAATTTAAACGTGTTACTCCATCCTGGAGTGGACATTCTCCAGAAAACCCACGCCATCAAAACTTTGATTGAAAAATACAATGAAAACCATATTACTGTAATAGTTTTCTATGTTAATTAATTTTTTTATATTTTTTATCCCTGTGTATTTTGTCATATGATTATGATATATTTACTAGGACTGTACGACCTGAGGGAAATATCTAATTGCAATTTTTTTTACAGATATCATGATTTCGATTTGCGATTTAATTTTGTAGTCAAGCTTCAGCTCAATAATCTGTAAGCCGTGGCAACAATTTTGCGGCAGCTCTTAAAAACGACCTGTTTTTATTCGGTGTCTGTGAGTTTGTAACCAAATTATTCCCATATTACCAATGCTGTTTCTGTATAAATGCTGTATCAATGCGATTGACTAATTGCAACGTTTCAAATTGTGATTTAATTTCGATAAATCGCACAGCCCTAATATTTGATATCATCTTATTGTCATTATTGTGGTTTTGCATCCTAACTTTTAAACGATAGTACAATGACATGTATGAATGGCGATTTATTCATTTATACTGAACATTTATGTCCATCATTTAACATTTTCTCTTCTAAATATTTTATGGAATCACTTTCTACAAGGAGGACACATTAGTACTATTAGGCCTGTCACAATAATCAATATATCGAGTTATTGCACAACACATGGACATGACCTCAATCATTTTTGGTGATGCAATATATATCGCCCATACATAAAAAACAATTCTAGCAACATTATAGCTGATGGCACAACCTCTATATTTCTACTGGAGGTGTCAATGTCAGGTTGGGTAAAAAATACTAAATTACTGTAGTATATTTTCATGAGGGTGTCTGAGAACTGAATATAGAGCAGATATCGCAGGCTCTGGTACTTTTTACCTTGCACTTTTTTATTATCATTTATTTATTATGTAGGATATGCGTTTTCATATTATGATTCTAATACCTGATTATTAAACTGTAAAAATTACTATAATTAAATTAAATATTCTTAAGAATAAAATATTATGTGTTCTTTAGAAGAGTGTACTTGCATTGTGGTTCTATTATATTGTCATTATATAATGAGTGGCATAAAATGGTCTTAAAATGACAATAATATCGTTTATCGCAATATATTTTGGTGCAATATATCGTACAACAAAAAATAGATATCATTACAGGCCTACCAACAAGCTCTATAATACACTGAAAAAATGATTCATTGGATTTATAACTTATTTTTAAGGTAAATTGTTGCAAACAATTGATTTGATCTGAAAATAAACACACAAATTAAGTTTAACATTACTACATTTAATTTGTTTGTTTAAATTCAGTCCATATAAATTGTTTGCAAGCACTTAACTTAAAAATAAGTTGCAAATCCAATGAATCGTTTGTTTTCAGTGTACCTACAAAATGGTATCCGGTAAAGCAGTATCCATAAAGACCATTTTGAGGGATGTAAACAAAAACAACAACAACAGTCCCAATGTATTTCCTGTTTTTCATTTCGACAGCTTCTGATAATCCAAAAAGAGCCACATATTGATAAATAATGTTATGATAGCTGTTTTAACGTTAAGTTATGATTGAATTGCGTCTTGTTACAGTTATGAAATAGTTTGATAACAAGCAGAAAATGGTCAAGGGCCAATGACATGACCACATTGAAATGGTCCATAGCAGTAAACACTTATTAATCTTTTGGTTTTCCACAGGAAAATGCCCAGTTGGGTCAACACGTGTGGTTTGAGACCAGTCCGGCTGGAGATTTCTGTTATGTGGGAGAGTCAAACTGTTTCGCAAAGTCCCAGGTAGACACATATTGAAGTGATTCTTAAAACAATCATCAGCAAATTGAGCAGTGTGTCTAGAAAACCCTGCACAACATCTCCCTCTACTGGTCAGATGTTGAATATGCATTTAGGTAAATCGCTAAGATGCTAATTGCTATATCGTTTTGTCTTCTCAGCAAAAGTCTCTTCCTCGCCACAAATGTGCATCTTGCAAAATTTCAGTTCACACAGACTGCATGAATCAGCTTGACAAGGTTAAAAGTTTGTAGAAAACAACTTTTGAATGATTTAGGGTGTAATAACATTGTATCTTCACAAAGGAAAATGTGCGCTTTTCCTACAGATTAACTTCAGGTGTAAACCAACTTTTAAAGATCCAGCGATGAAAAATGTCAGAGAAGTAAGACTATTTGTCATTTTACATCAAGCTTTATATATATACATCTTGCTCAGCATAAATGAGTACACCCCTCACAGATCTTTTATACACTTACCGGCCAATTTATTAGGTACACCTGTCCAACTGCTCATTAACGCAATTTTCTAATCAGTCAATCACATGGCAGCAACTCAATGCATTTAGGCATGTTAACATGGTCAAGACGATCTGCTGCAGTTCAAACCGAACAACTCTAGGGTTTACAGAGAATTGTCCGAAAAAGAGAAAATATTCAGTGAGAGGCAGTTCTGTGGGCGAAATGCCTTGATGTCACAAGAGAATGGCCAGACTGGTTCCAACTGAAATAAAGGCAACAGTAACTCAAATAACCACTCGTTACAACCGAGGTATGCAGAAGAGCATCTCTGAACGCACAACATGTCTAACCTTAAGGCGGATGGGCTACAGCAGCAGAAGACCACACCGGGTGCCACTCCTGTCAGCTATGAATAGGAAACTCCAAAAGCACAGGCTTACCAAAATTGGACAATAGAAGATTGGAAAAATGTTGCCTGGCTTGATGAGTCTCGATTCCTGCTGCGACATTTGGATTGTAGGGTCAGAATTTGGCATTAACAACATGAAAACATGGATCTATCCTGCCTCGTATCAACAGTTCAGCCTGCTGGTCGTGGTGTAATGCTGTGGGGGATATTTTCTTGGCACACTTTGGGCCCATTAGTACCAACTGAGCATCGTGTCAACGCCACAGCCTACCTGAGTATTGTTGCTGACCATGTCCATGCCTTTATGACCACAGTGTACCCATCTTCTGATGGCTACTTCCAGCATTATAACTCACCATGTCATAAAGCGCGAATCATCTCAGACTGGTTTCTTGAACATGACAATGAGTTCACTGTACTCAAATGGCCTCCACAGTCACAAGATTTCAATCCAATAGAGCACCTTTGGGATGTGGTGGAAACGTGAGATTCACAGATGTGCAGCTGACAAATCTGCTTCAACTGCGTGATGCTATCATATCAATATGGAGCAAAATCTCTGTGGAATATTTCCAGTACCTTGTTGAATCTATCTTAAAATAAATAAATAAATAGGATCACAGCCCAAAACTTAGAACACCCAAATGATTATTATCTTTCTGTTCCTACAGATGTTAGGTTACTGTTTAATAAAAAATAAATAAATAAATGCACCAACAATTTTTGACTATATTCACTGAGAATCTGAGATCAAAATATTCATTTTAAAATGGGGTGTACTGGTTTATGCTGAGCACAATATTTATATAAACATACAACTAAACTAATTTGTGTTTTAGACTCCAAATATGAGACATCACTGGGTCCACAGGAGAAGGCAAGACGGAAAATGCCGGCAATGTGGAAAGGTCAGTGCAACACTCATAAAATATGAAAGACGTAATCATCCAGAAAGTATTTTTATGGCCTAATTTCCCTCTCCTACCTCAGGGTTTCCAGCAGAAATTCTCCTTCCACAACAAAGACATCGTGGCCATCAGCTGCTCATGGTGTAAACAGGCTGTGAGTATCGCGCATGGGACCTAAAATTAGTTTTTTAGCATGTATGAATGAACATTTCCAAACACAGTAAATCATATGTGAATTTTGCATGTGTCTTACAGTATCACAACAAGGTGAGCTGTTTCATGATGCAGAAAATTGAGGAGCAGTGTTCCCTCGGCGCACACGCGGCTGTGATCATCCCTCCAACCTGGATCATCAGAATCCGCAGGCAGCCGGTACTGACTGACCTGAAAAGAAAAGAGTTTATACATTCATAAGACACATGACTTGATAAAGTCACTCATCCAGTTATAAGTACAGTTTCAGTCATTTAAATACTGTGGTTGCATTTGTTTGGTTGATTTTTTGTTAACTTCTTTTGTATGGACTTTGTCAGAAAAGTAATTCCAAAAAATTGGAGTCAGTTTATTTAATAAAAACATTAACCAGCATAGTCGTTTAACATTCATAAGAATAATAAATGTTAGCAAAATCAGCATAAAATAATATATTTTTAATTAAATTAACCATATTTTTTACAGAAATAAACAATATTACTCTTTTAAAGTTTATATACCTGCTTTAAAAAAAATTTAAAAGATGAATCCAAAGAAGTCAAGTTATTATTTATTGTTCCTAAAACTTGGATAGGTGACAAGACTTTTGTATATATATATATATATATATATAAATAAATTAGTATTATTAATATTATTACATTTATTTAAACATTTCCCAAATGATGTTTAACAAAGGTAAGTTTTCTCAAACGAATTTTTTAATGTAATAATTTTAATGACAAATTTATTTAGTCTTTGCCATGGAGATGGTACATAATATTTTGCCAGTAATTTTGAAAGATACTAATATTCAGCTTAAAGTGCAATTTAAAGGCTTATCTAGGTTAATTAAGCAACTTAGAATAATTAGACAAGGGGCTAGGGGGCTAATATGAGCTAAAATTATTGTTAAAAATAATTTTATTCCAGCCAAACTAAAAAAAAATTCCAGAAGAACAAGTTTAATAGGAAATTCTTTGCTTCATTTAACATCAGTCGAGAAATATTTTAAAAAGAATAAAAATTCACAGAAGGGCTAATCAATTTGCCTTCAATAAGATAATATACAGGAGTAAACATTTGAAGTGGATCAAAAATGTTTTTCAAACTTGTGCAGTTCAATAGTTTTAGACAATATTTTGAACTTTGACACACTTTAAATGTTGACTACTGTACTGTATATAATTTTGCGTCTTCGTCTTTCAGTGACTTTTACATTTTTGACATGCATTCATAATCTCATGTTTTTCGAGCAATATCTCACAACAGTTCATAATGTTTTGATTTAGTGGCTAATTCGTGTGAAATTGCACAATCTCATTTGTACAATTTAGTACGATTGGCTCATCCCCCAATGACGATTGTGTTTAGGGGTGAGGTTTGGTGCCATGCTTACTTTTAAAAATCGTACATTTTTGTATGACTGAACTCATATGAATTTATACGAATTAACCATTCAACTGAACAAAAATAGTTATGTTTCCTCATGAGATCAGGCTGTTTTTTTTATAAATGTGCTCTGTATAATATGCCTCACTTGTACCGCACACAGGCATCATTGAA
Source organism: Danio aesculapii (assembly GCF_903798145.1). NCBI lineage: Eukaryota > Metazoa > Chordata > Actinopteri > Cypriniformes > Danionidae > Danio > Danio aesculapii. Next base: position 29,533,038 of record NC_079459.1, on the reverse strand, counting down.
GAGCAGTAAAAGAAAGAAGAAAACGTCCCTGAAGGCCAAACCCAGCAAGAAATCAGAGGTACACCACTGAAAAACACTGAATAAACCTGACATGACAAATATCACAAGATTTCAATGTTTTACTCTTAGCAGGACAGCAAATGGAGGAACTTTGTGGTGAGAGCGATTCCTTCTCAGCACATGAAGCCTCTGCTGGTGTTCGTCAATCCGAAGAGTGGCGGAAACCAGGTCAGAACCAGACAGATAGTTATTCATGCAAACAGTTGAAGTCAGAATGATTAGCCCTCCTGTGAATAGTTTTTTAAAAATATTTCCCAAATAATGATTAACAGAGCAAGGAATTTTTCACAGTAATTCCTATAATATTTTTTTTACTGGAGAAAATCTTATTTGTTTTATTTCGGCTAGAATAAAAGCAGTTTTAATTTTTTTAAAAAACCTTTTAAAGTCAATATTATTATACCTCTTAAGCAATAATTTTTTCGACTGTCTTCAGAACAAACCGTAGTTATACAATAACTTGTCTAATTACCCTAACTTGCCTAGTGACTTTAAGCTGTATAAAAGTGTCTTGAAAAATATCAAGTTAAATATTATTTACTGTCATCGTGGCAAAGATGAAAGAAACCAGTTATTAAAACAATGTTTAAAAACTTATTTCCATTAAACAGAAATTGGAGGAAAAATATACAGGGGGCTAATAATTCAGGAGGGCTAATAATTCTGACTTCAACTGCACACTGAAATATTTTGCAGCCCCATAACAGCACTTCTTATTTCCTTCTATTAAGGGAACGAAAATCATCCGCTCTTTCATGTGGTACCTGAACCCCCGGCAAGTGTTCGACCTGACTCGGGGAGGTCCGAGAGAGGGGTGAGAGAGAGAGAGAGAGATGATAGATCTTACTTTTAGTCATCAACATGCTTCTCTTACGGTTTCTCTTCCTCTTTTAAGGTTAGAAATGTACAGCAAAGTACCCAACCTGCGCATCCTCGTTTGTGGTGGCGACGGAACGGTTAGTCAGACATCTGTGCTATTATAAAAGTAGATATTTCTAATGTTTCTGAAGAATGTGTACAGTATGCAGATTAATAATGATTTCTTTTATGTTTTCAAAGAAGTGACATTTTATTCAGACTGTTACTGATTAAACAGTGAGAATAATGAACTTAATATGCTGTATATTCACTTCTAATGTGATGTCAATTTCAAAATGAACCCTTTCAACTGAGTGAAGAAATATACAGGATGGGCCATACATATGGATACACCTTAATAAAATGGGAATGGTTGGTGATATTAACGTCCTGTTTGTGGCACATTAGTATATGTGAGGGGGCAAACTTTTCAAGATGGGTGGTTGCCTTTTTGAAGTCGGCCATCTTGGATCCAACTTTTGTTTTTTCAATAGGAAGAGGGTCATGTGACACATCAAACTTATTGTTGGGAATTTCACAAGAAAAACAATGGTGTGCTTGGTTTTAACTTAACTTTATTCTTTCATGAGCCCCCTCACATACACTAATGTGCCACAAACAGGACGTTAATATCACCAAACATTCTCATTTTATTAAGGTGTATCCATATAAATGGCCCACCCTGTATATGGTAACTTCATTGACATTGATTACAATATAATATTTTTCCAGCCTGATCTCACGAGAAAACGAAATTCTAATTGGTATGAATTCGAGTTCAGTCAAACGAAAATGTACGATTTTAAACAGGAGGCGTGGCACCCAACTGCACCGCTAAACCCAACCATCATTGGGTGATGAGCAAATCGCACTAAATTGTATGAATTAGTTCGTACAAGTTCATGCAAATTGCCGTGAGATTGCGTTGTTTTTCTGTCATAAAAGTTCTTGTAATAACCAACAGTAACACTCCAGGGTTTTTCCAATTAGTGTTTCAATCATCGCCGAATAAAGAGTTAAATGTTTTAGATGTGCTGAAACCTTATCATTTAATTCTTATTACTAAAATTCCAAAAGTAGCATTTTAATGCCAAACAATAACATATGCTGCAATGTGACACCATTTTAATAATTAAAATAATGATTAATAATACCCTTTTTAGTATTTTTAATTTATTTTTAGCAGTATTTTATAATTGTGTAAGTAGTACGCAATATTTCCAGCCTGATCTCATGAGGAAATGTAACTATTTTACATTTTGTCACTTTAGTAGCTAATTTGTATGAATTCATACGAGTTCAGTCACGAAAATGTATGATTTATAAAAGGAGACACCGCCCCAAACCCCACCCCTAAACCCAACACAACAAATCATTGGGGTGAGAGCAAATCATAATGAATTGTCCAAATCATACATATTCATTAAACACTAAATCTAAAAGTTATAAATTGCCATGGGATAGCGTTGATATTTTATATCAGTGTCGAAATTCCACATGTATACATTTGACCTAATATGCCGCAGATGGATTTATTAGCTGAAATGTAATGTTCATCATGCTGACTCTAGTCACGGTGCCCATGGGGTCCATGACAAACTGTAATATGTGTTCGCTCTATGCTGTTTTTTGACAGGTTGGCTGGATTCTCTCAGTGCTTGATGAGCTTCAGTTGAACCCTCAACCTGCTGTGGCCGTTCTTCCCCTCGGGACAGGAAATGACCTGGCCAGAACCCTCAACTGGGGCGGGGTATGAGAACACTAATGTTCCAGGCTGTAATGTTCTCATTAATGTATTTGGAGGAGTGTGCACTTTTGCTTTTTTTTTTGTTTGTTTTAGTAGCCTATTGAAAGAGATTTAGACACTGTAAAAGATATTTGTTAATTAATAGGTTCCGTATTTTGAGATTCACAAGTGTTTTCTGTTTATTTACAGTTGTGAATTGCATTATGGGAGTTTCATCTCTGCTCTGTCCACTTTTGATGTTGTAATTTCAATTTAGCAGTTTCACAAAATCACTTTTAGTGACATTTTAGTAGTTTGAGACAAGACGCCCTGTCATACACACGGCGCAATAACGCA
>NC_079459.1:29332537-29525037 GCF_903798145.1 Danio aesculapii | reverse complement strand
TTGTTTTATTTTGGCTAGAATAAAAGCAGTTTAACATTTTTTTAAACCATTTTAGGATCAATATTATTAGCCCCTTTAAGCTTTTTTTTTTCCGATCACCTACAGAACATGATAACTTGCCTAATTAACCTAGTTAAGCCTTTAAATGTCACTCTATGCTGAATACTAATGTCTTGAAAAACATCTAGTGAAATATTATTTACTCTCATCATGGCAAAGATATAGGAAACCAGTTATTAGAAATGAGTTATTGAAACTATTATGTTTAGATTTGTGTTAAACTGTTTAACTAATTTTGGGGGAACCGAAATTGGGCAACAAAATATAAAGGGGGGCTAGTAATTCAACTGTACATGAAATCTGTGGTTTGTGAAAGGATTCAAATTTCTAAGATGCCATTTCGTTATTTCAGAGGCTAAACCAGAACGCTTCAACAGTCGACTTCGCAATAAGATGTTTTACGCAGGGGTGAGCCTATCTATTAAAATCTTGTTGATATTTTATGTTATTTGTATCATTGTTAAATTAATGTATGTGTTTTAAAACCTATTTGTTTCTACAGACAGCATTCTCAGACTTCCTGATGGGCAGCTCTAAAGATCTGTCCAAACACATCAAGGTTGTGGTGAGTTGAATTTAGATTTCTTTTGTCTTGTTTTTTGTCCAAATATCCTACAAATTCTTAAATCAAGAAGCATTTTCTAGGCAAGCGAAACGTATTGTCTAGTTTTAAGAAATAACAAGTCTAAATTAAGTGAGTTTTTCCTTAAAACAAGCAAAAAAATCTGCCAATGGAGTAAGCAAAATAATCCTATGTCAAAAAGAAAAACAAGATTAATTTATTTACCCCATTGGCAGATTATTTTGCTTGTTTAAAAGAAAAACTCACTTAATTTTGGCATATTATTTAGTATTTGTCCAGAAAATGCTTCTTGATTTAAGATTTTTAAGTATTTGGACTAGAAATAAGACCAAAAATTCAAGTAAGAAAAGCATTCATTGCAGTGTATTAGGGCTGCGTGATATTGAAAAAAAAAGCTGACATTGCATTATTTTATTTTTGTGAGATGCATATTGGGACATTGAGTATAATTTTTAACCAATGAAATGATTAGTTCTATTTGGAAAGAATGGATGAATCCGATACTAAATAGGATGATTTTCTAGTGGAGTGCACCTGCATAAAATGTAATAAACCATATCACAAGCAATGATAAATAAAGTAAAGCAACTTTACAAATGAAATGAATGCTTTATGGATTTTCTGAAAGTCTAACAGTGTTCTAGTATACAAATTGAATAATTAAATGTAAAATAAATAACACTGTACACTACCTGACAAAAGTCTTGTCGTCAATCCCAGTTGTAAGAGCAACAAATAATATCTTGACTTCTTGATCATTTGAAAAAGTGGCAGAAGGTCGATTTTTCAGATGAATCGTCTGTTGAACTGCATCCCAATCATCACAAATACTGCAGAAGACCTACTGGAACCCGCATGGACCTGAGATTCTCACAGAAATCAGTCAAGTTTGGTGAAGGAAAAATCATGGTTTGGGGTTACATTCAGTATGGGGGCTGCGTGAGAGATCTGCAGAGTGGATGGCAACATCAACAGCCTGAGGTATCAAGACATTTGTGCTGCCCATTACATTACAAAACAAAGGAGAGGGCAAATTCTTCAGCAGGATAGCGCTCCTCATACTTCAGCCTCCACATCAAGAAGTTCAAGGTGCCCCAGGATTGGCCAGCCCAGTCACCAGACATGAACATTATTGAGCATGTCTGGGGTAAGATGGAAGAGGAGGCATTAAAGATGAATCCAAAGAATCTTGATGAACTCTGGGAGTCCTGCAAGAACGCTTTCTTTTCCATTCCAGATGACTTTATTAATAAGTGATTTGAGTCACTGCAGAGATGTATGGATGCAGTCCTCCAAGCTCATGGGAGTCAGACACAATATTCAGTCTTTCTCCATTGCAGCATGACTTTATATTCTATACTGGACATTATTTCTGTTAGGTGACAAGACTTCTGTCTAACCAAAGTCAGACCTTACTGTCCTAATTAAATCATTCAAAATCAAGGCATGATCATATTTTATTTAGGTAAAATAAGCGTAATCTAGAGGCCTTTGCCATTCATATTAGCCACTTCTGATACCAAATGATCAACTAGAAGTCAGATTATTATTTGTTGTTCCTAAAACTAGAATAGGCGACAAGACTTTTGTCAGGTAGTGTATAGTCTTCTTTGTATATATACCGTATTAATTTTTGACGCTACCAAACTTGCAATGATACATTTATTTTGGTAACTTTATGGTTAAACTTTGCAATTACCCCACAATCAGGTGTGTTTTTAAGTCCTGCTCAACTATAATCCTGATACGACATTGCAGATCCTGCGATGTGACTATTGCGGATGTGCACATTGCACTATTGATGCTAAACGATATATTGTGCAGCCCTAATGCTGATTGCTAGTATTTTAAAAATAGTATGTGTACGTATATTTGAAATTGTTTGTCGTTTTCTGTTCAGTGTGACGGTACTGACCTCACCAGTAAAATTCAGGATATGAAAGTGCTGTGCCTGCTGTTCCTCAACATCCCCAGGTAAACTGACCTGAAACAGAATGTGTTATGTAACTACACAAAGAACACACAAGCATCCTTCTATTTATTTCTGCGCTATTTGATACAGTTCCTCTTTTATTGGTTAAAAAATAATAATATTCACTCTACGCTGGCAAAAAATGTTTAAATATCTAAAAATTCTTGAATCAAGAGTCAAAAATATTGTTTAAAAATAAGATAAAAATAAGTTTGTCTATTTCCTGATCAATGCGTAACATGTAATAAAGAGATAGGAACTCAATATCATTGTTTATAGAAGTGTCCTTTGGTTGAACGGTTTGGTTGAACTCTTTGGGAGAAAGTTCTAAACTTTTTATCCATAGTATTAAAACAATATACTAAATATTTTTCCTTTTAAAAGCACTTTTACTAGCTCAGATATGAAATGATTATTCATTCATTTATTCATATTCCTCCTTCATAGTCTCTGATTTATCAGAGGTCACCACAGCGGAATGAACTGCCAACTATTCCAGCATATGTTTAATGCAGCCTCATTAAAAAATAATGGTTGCAAGAATTGTCTAATTGTTTTGTCTGTAAAAAAATGAACATATATATAGTTGAGAGACTATCTAAAAAGTTTTTCAAAATATGGAAGTCCTTAGTAGGATTTCTGAAGAAAGCTGATGCAGATCTTTTGTCTGTATAACTTGTATCTTGTATCACCGGCTATTGATAAAATGCTCAATAGATACATATATACTGTATGTGCATGCACATGCATTTATTTATATATTTGGGGCACAGTGGCTCAGTGGTTAGCACTGTGGCCTCAAAGCAAGAAGGTCGCTGGTTCAGTTGGCATCTCTGTGTGGAAATTGCATGTTCTCCCCGTGTTGGTGTGGGTTTCCTACGGGTGCTCCGGTTCCCCCACAGTCCAAAAACATGCGCTATAGGTGAATTGCTTGAACTACATTGGCCGTAGTGTATAAGTGTGTGTGAAAGTGTATGGGTGTTTCCCAGTACTGGGTTGCAGCTGGAAGAGCATCCGCTGCGTAAAACACAGTGCTTAATTTGTAAATTGCGAGGTCCCGGAACAGATCGGGGTAACGGATCTAGCATGATACCAGAAGAGGGAAAAGTGTTGCAGACGAAAGTGAAGAGGGGGTGTTGGGGGGACGGCTTGTGGAAGAAAGTGAAGAGGGTTGGGGAGTCGCGGAAGAAAGCGGGGGGGGTGGGTGCGTGTGAGGAGGGGGATCCGTAAAGTTAAGTGTCGGATCATATTTCAGAGGCTCCAGCATAAATTAAGCCCCGGTAAAACATATGCCGGAATAGTTGGCGGTTCATTCCACTGTGGCGACCCCTGATAAATAAGGGCCTGAGCCGAAGGAAAATTAATGAATGAATATGTATATTTGCATGTTTGGTTTGATTCCTTTAGTACAAGTTAAAAGTTCCTAAAATCAATTCAATTCAGTTCACCTTTATTTGTATAGCGCTTTTACATGTAGATTGTGGCAAAGCAGCTTCACATAAAAGGTCATAGTAAATTGGAACAGTGTAGTTCAGTTTGTAGTGTTTAAGTTCAGTTCAGTTTAGCTTAGTTCAGTGTGGTTTAATAATCACTACTGAGAGTCCAAACACTGAAGAGCAATCCATCGATGCGCAGCTCTACCGATCCTAAACCATGCAAGCCAGTGGCGACAGCGGAGAGGGAAAAAAAAAACTTTACCAGTTGGCGAAAGTGAAGAAAAAAACCTCAAGAGAAACCAGACTCAGTTTGGCACGACCACTTCAATTTCTCCACTGGCCAAACGTCTTGTGCAGAGCTGCAGTCTCAGCGGTGGAGGCTGGAAGCTGGACCTCGGCGAAGACTTGTCTGTCCCTGGAGAGTCACAAAATCAATAAAAACCAATCAAATTAATCTGCCAATGGGCTAAGTAAAATAATATGGTATTGCGTTTGGAATAAGATTATTTCACTTGCCCCATTAGCAGATTATTTAGCTGATTTTCAAGAAAAAAACACTTAATTTTGACTTACTGTTGCTAAACACAAAATAATAGTTAAAAAATGCTTCTAGGTTTAATAATGTTGAGATATTTTGGACAAGAAACAAGAAAAGCATTTTATTTGCTTCACTGACTCTGAATTGTATCATACTGACGTCAAATCTTTTTCCGTCAAACCATGACAGAAAACCTCATAACTAAAAGAGATTCCCAGCTCCAAATGATGTTTATTCCAGGATCAGATCAAATCTAGACATGACAAACTACTCTAGAGTTCATTAAAATGAGATTATCCTGACTGAGCTGGGCATTATGTCCTGTAGATATTGCGCTGGTACCATGCCATGGGGGAACCCAAGTGAGAACAATGACTTTGGGCCACAGAAACACGACGACGGGCTTATTGAGGTCATCGGCTTCACCATGACCTCTCTGGTAAGTTTTGACTGCAGCTCTATACAGCTATATACAGTTGAATAAACAGCAGAATTATTAGCCCTCCTGAATTATTATTGTATTCAAATAATTTTGACGTCAACTCAATGTTGCTAAATCTGTCCAAATGTTGCTGGCATCTTTCTGTAGGCAACTCTGCAGGTTGGAGGACATGGCGAAAGGCTTCATCAGTGTAAGGAGGTGACCTTGACCACTTTTAAGCCCATTCCTGTGCAGGTGGATGGGGAACCCTGTAGACTGGCTCCATCCGTCATACATATCACCCGAAGAAACCAAGCCAACATGCTGCAGAAAACCAAGAGGAGGATCTCTCTACCACAACTGTATGAGTCAGTGCTCTATACCCACTCACTTGTGTCTATTATCTATCTGCCATTCTATTGTTGTCTGTCTATTATTCTGTTGATCTCTGTGGTCACCAAGCTCAGTCTCAGAGATCCGGTTTATTGAAGATTTGAGCTCCAATGCTAAGCAAACACACCTGAAAAAGCTAATCAAAGTCTTAGTAAGGCTGTATCCTAAATCGCCCATATACCATCATTTATTACTCTCTATATTAGTCCACTAATATAATACACTTAAATTAAGGATGAAAGTGAAGTTAAGACTGTCCTTTTTTCCTCTATCGTGATGTACATCCACTTGAAATGAGAATTAAAAAGTAGGGCGGTGCATGACTTTGTCCTTTGGGAACCAACTGGATCGTTGGAAGATGGGTGTAGCTAACAAAATGGAGGAAGATTTGAATGACAGTTTGCACTTAGTTGTGGAGGATTACTGTCCACCAAAATCATCGTTGGCACCCTCAGGTGAAGAAAGTTTTCAGATGCCAATAATGCCATAAACGACAAGCTATATTTACTGATGGCATCATATCATTTGTACAAATCACTGCCTCCCATGAAAGCCAGGAAAAAAAATTTAACTAGCACTGATAGCCTCGCCCTAAAGTACTCATACCCCTGCCCTAAAGTACTGATAGCCCCGCTCTAAAGTACTGATAGCCCCACACTAATGTACTGATAGCCCCACCCTAATGTACTGATAGCCCCCGCCCTAAAGTACTGATAGCTCCACCCTAATGTACTGATAGCCCCGCTTCAAAGGACTAATAGCTCTGCCCTAAAGTACTGATAGCCTCACCCTAAAGTACTGATAGCAATGCCCTAATGTAATGATAGCCCTGCCCTAAAGTACTAATTGCCATACCCTATTGTACTGATAGCCCCGCCCCTAAGGACTCATAGCCCTGCCCTAAAGTACTGATAGCCTCGCCCTAAAGTACTGATATCAATGCCCTAATGTAATGATAGCCCTGCCCTAAAGTACTGATTGCCCCACCCTATTGTACTGATAGCCCCGCCCTAAAGTACTGATAGCCCCGCCCCTAAGGACTCATAGTCCTGCTCTAAAGTACTGATAACCCTGCCCTAAAGAATTGATAGCAACTCCCTAAAGTACTGATAGCAATGCCCTAAAGTACTGATAGCCCTGCCCTAAGTATTGATAGCCCCGCCCTAAAGTACTGATAGCAATGCCCTACAGTACTGATAGCCCTGCCCTAAGTATTGATAGCCATGTCCTAAAGTACTGATATCCCCACCCTAATGTACTGATAGCCTCGCCCTAAAGTACCGATAGCCTCACCCTAAAGTATTGATACCCCTGCCTTAGTGTACCGATAGCCCCGCCCTAAAGTACTGTAGCACTGCCTTAGTGTACTGTAGCCTTGCCTTGGTGTACTGTAGCCCCGCCCTTAAGTACTGATAGGCTCGCCCTAAAGTACTGATAGCAACACCCTAAGGTACTGATAGCCCTGCTCCAAAGGACTCATAGCACCACCCTAATGTACTGATAGCCCTGCCCTAAAGCCATTCCAGAAGTGAGGAAATTGTTTGGAGGGAAAGGGAAGGTTATGGTATTTGATTAAAGATTATGAGGGCAAATTAATTTTTACAAAATATTGAAGTGCACAGATACATTGTTTATAACAAGTTATTTAACACAAAGTGAGCTGTTGATTAGTATTCTCTAGATCAGGGGTCTCACACTCAATTTACCGCTAGATACCGGAAAGCAAAAACACGAATATCTGACATTTCTCGGAACAAGATACGGCAAGACCCGGCTCAAATTAAGCACTGGTTTATAAACATTTATCTACATATAATGTCCCGCTGGACAGCAACTTAAAACTTTTTTTGAAGTGATGTGAATGAAGTGTGCTGGGACAAATGTCCGCGTGTGCCCAATAGAACAGAGGCAGCCAGCCAGGCATGGAGGAAAACACACCCTGACAACGCTCCTGCAACTTTCACTGAGAAATATCTCTCTCCCTGCGTCAAGTCCAGCCAGAGTCAAGTCCAGCCCCCGAGAGCCATATGCCCCACCGTGATTGGTGTGTTCGTTCAGCTCCACATACAAAACTGTAAAGTGCCATCCATAGTAAACATGCGGGCCGCACTGACATTAAACTTTCAAATTAAGGCGGGGACCACAACCTATTCAATCGTTTGAATATCGTATCGTTATACGGCCGCGAGTTTGAGACCCTTCTCTAGATGTTGAGTGTACATTGGTTGTACATCTTTGATAGTGGTGCATTGTGGGATTAATTGAGTGCACTTCTGATTGATTATGGTGCTTTGTGGGATTGAGTGATTGAGTGCACTTCAGAATGTCCACAATGGTTTCAGTCACCACAACACAAATGGACGCTCTCTAAGATACTCTCTAAGTGCATTTAAGGGGTGGTGATTAAGTATACTTCTCTCACTGCAAGACACCGATCCTCCAAGACCATGTTTAGTGACGCCTGATCTATCTACTTTAAAATGCAGTCCTTTTATACACTTTTTTTCTCTTTGAGTGTAGTCAGCAGCCCATCGCAGAGACCGTGCAGATCCAAGTGAACCGTATCAGTATGCATGATTATGAAGTTCTCCATTACGATAAGGAGCAGCTCAAAGAGGCCGGTGAGTATTTCTTCTTCATATCTTCGCTCTTATACACAGATCTACTCCTGCTTTTCAAATACTACTTGATATAGACCAGTCCTAACATATGTGTTCTGTTTCCCTTCCAGCGATTCCCATGGGGATAATTACAGTTCCTGGGAACAGCGATTTGGAGACGTGTCGGCAGCATATCGAGAGGTTGCATGAGGTGCTTTTCAGCTTGTTGAATGCTTGTTAGAAATGTGCCAACAGTGAGAATTGGCAGCAACCTCCTTCCTCATTTGCGAAGGTTAAGAGGAGGATCTGAACTGTCAAAATGTGGCTCAAAGTCAACATGTATCAAAAACTGACTTTGTTAAAGGGCTAGTCCAGCTTAAAAGTAAAGTCTGTTATTAATTACTAATCTATGCTAATACCCTGAGATTGTTGTTAGATGATATCCAGGAGCTCTCTAATTCTCTTTAGACAGCAAGATGTTGACAAACATTGTCAAAAATTTCCACGTCACTTCATTTATTTATTTCCCTTAGGCTTAGTCTCTTATATGTCAGGGGTCGCCACAGCGAAATGAACCACCAATTATTTAAACATTCATACACTTTGGCCAATTTAGTTTATTTAATTTACTTATATCGCATGTCTTTGGACTGTAGGGGAAACTGGAGCACCCAGAGGAAACCCACTATATCATCGCCTTTTCTCCCGCATTAGCTCAGTGTGCGTTTACCAAAGGCAATACAATGTATTGACATTTGAGTCAACAGAGCAACGCACAAGTGTCAAATTTGACCATAGTAATAGTAACCGCACAGCCTAACCTCACGCAGGAGAAAAGATATAGCCAAACAAAGGTATTTTTTTACAATTTTTGCCTACAAAAGTGTTTTTGGAGCTTCGTATGATTACAGAATCAAACTGAGCCACTGAAGTCACGTTTTTGAAGGTGTTTTTGATTCCTTTTCTGGCCTTTGAGTGACTTGGGACTGTTGCTGTATATGCACTGCGAAGGTTTTTGTCTTGTTTCTAATTCAAATTTGCAAAAATCCTTAAAATCAAGAAGTATTTTCTAGACAAGCAAAAAGTATTGTCTTGTTTTCAGAAATAATGTGTCAAAATTAAGTGAAACAAGCAAAATAATCGTGTTTTTTTTCTTCATTTAGACCAGGGGTACCAAAAACCCAAACTTGATTGAGGCTAGTGGACGAAAGCTAAATATAGTTGCCATGGGTAATTTCCTAATTTATTTAAATAATAATAGTTGAAAATAACTAGTAAGCATTGCTTTATATGAATCAATACAGTATTATTATTTATATTTTACAATGAACTTGTTACAGTGAAAACAAAAACCATTTATAACATCTCATTTATAACAGATTGGGGTTACACTAGTTTTTGCCTTGATTTTCCCACCGATGTCTTCTGCATAGTCCTTTTATCCATCGAGTGACAATATTTACTGTACATTTTTTAAAAATCTAATTCAATTACAACATTTAATTGAAACATTTCTGTTTGCTTTTTTGTTGCTCAATAAGAAAACAAACAAAAAAAAGTTCATCAATTTAGAAATTACGATCTTTTTTAAAGGCATTTTCCCCAATGCTCTCCATGCTTCTCATTCTCTTCTCAGATGGGATGGTGGGCCAAATCAAAGGCCACGATGGGCCAACTTTGTTCCGCGGGAACCTACTTTGGGCATCTCTGATTTAGACATAAAATTACTTAGCTTGTTTTAAGCAAAAACTCACTTAATTTTGACATATTTTTTAAATCTTAGAAATTGTTTGTCTAGAAAATGCTTCTAAATTTTATATATTTTTTGACATTTGGAGTAGAAAAAAAAAATCAAAGTAACAAAAGTATTTTTTTTTCTTCAGTGTGAAGAATGAGGGAGCTCTCAGATTTCATCTACGTGAAGTTTCGCCAACTAATTTCGAGAGGAGCATGTGATATGATCGACTACAGCCGGTCCTTATCGCTAATCATTAGCTAGCCTATCGGATCATTCCAAAATTATTATAAATATCCTGCCTAAACGTCATTCCTTATCTTCGTTTTGGAAAGCCCCCCTCTATCCTTCCCTTCTCCCTCCTCCTCAATTCCCAAAAAATCAGAAGGGCCAATGGTTCAAGTTCTAATTGAGCCAGTCGGCACTCTCTGCGCGGAGTTTCTCGTGGGTTTTCCCCGGGTACTCCAGTTTCCTCCCAAAGTCTAAAACCATGTGAGATAAGCGAATTGTAATAACAGTCACAAGCACTTAACGCATACATACTGAATCGATTCTTATAGAACCACCTTAAGCAAATTAAGCAAAGTATAGGTAAAATAACGAACTGGGGGCTCTCAAGAAATACCTGATCTCGTTTGCCACCTAATGCTCATCTATCTCCAAACTCAGTGTTCTCTCCCGGGACAGCATACCAAACCTGCAATTATAGTCGAGCATTATCTAAGTGTGAATTCTTGAAAATATCGTATTTGTGTTCTGAAGATGAACGAAGGCCTTAGGGTATTGCATTGCACACAGGGGTGAGAAATTAATAAAAAATGTTCATTTTTGGGTGAATTAACCCTTTAACAGATATTCCTGTTCTTTTTAATAATGACCGACTGTGCATATTACTACAAAAAAGGTAATCATCAGGAAAAAATACTTCCTTTTCAACTTATAAGTCTGCCTATTTGCCACTTAACAGCCTTTTTTCCACAATCTAAACAAATACTAAGAGATAACATTCTCTCATACAGTTTAGACAATACTGTTACAGTGGTGACTTTTACAGGCAGTCCTGGTTAAATTAGAATAAATCAGTCTTAATGGAACACATTGTAAGTCAGAATGTCAGAATTATTAGCACCCTTTGAATTTCTTTTCTTTTTTTATATATTTCCCAAATGATGTTTAATAGAGCAAGGAAATTTTCACAGTATGTCTGATAATATTTTTTCTTTTGTAGAAAGTCTTATTTGTTTAAAAATTTAAAACTGCTTTTATTCTAGCCGAAATAAAAATTATTAAACACAATTTTAAGGTCAAAATTATTAGCCCCTTTAAGCTATATGTTTCCGATAGTCTACAGAACAAGTCATCGTTATACAATAACTTGCCTAATTACACTATCCTGCTTAATTAACCTAGTTAAGCCTTCAACTGTCACTTTAAGCTGTATAGAAGTGTCTTGGAAATATCTAGTCAAATAATATTTACTGTCGTCATGGCAAAGATAAAATTATTAAAAAGTTATAAAGTTATTAGAGATGAGTTATCAAAACTTATGTTTAGAAATGTGTTGAAAAAAATCTTTTTGTTAAACAGAAATTGGGGGAAAACAAACACGGGGGCTAATAATTCTGACTTCTGCTGTATGTATGTATGTGTGTGTATATATATATATATGTATGTATATATATATATATATATATATATATATATATATATATATATATATATATATATATATATATATAAGTTTAGCTTGAAATCTGTGTCCTGTGGCGACACTGACACATCTCAAGAGAATAAACGATGTGTATTACCTTTAAGAGTCACTTTCCACCATAATTAGCTCCATTCAAGCCAAACATGTGATCGTGTCCATGTGAGTCCCATTGCACGTTGACTTCCCGTTCAATTACAGTCAGAAAAAACACATTGTGACTAATTGAACTCACACAGTGAGGCCGTTTTGGACAGGAGCCATTTTTCACTTGCACTTTCTCAGTGTATTTTTTGCTCTCTCTCTCTCTCTCTCTGCCTCTAGGAGGGGGATGGGATGAATATGGACACACTGCACATGCCAAAGCTTTCACCAAAATGGTGCTTCCTGGACTGTAAGTAAACATTTTAAGCCTTTAAGAAACAAAATAGAACTCAGAATTTGTATTTTTGTAACACTTTAGTATAGGTCACAATTCATGTTATTAACTACTGGCTTATTACCCGCCTATATGAACTGTTCATTAGTAGTTATAAGTGTAGATCTTGTTCTGCATCCCTAATCCTACCCAATACCTTTACCAACTTGCTACACTGTAAAAAATGCAATGACAAAATATCAAGACAACAAATATTTTGTCACCGTAATTTAATAGGTTAATCAGGTTTCAACTACATTTTTTAAAGACGTATGTAAGTTTGACACTCAGCGGTTGAAATGGTTATTGCATTCCTGAATCAAAACAAATGCAAGCACAGGTTGCCAGATTGAGGATCAACAGGAGTAAGTCTGATGATTGAGCCTAAAGGCTGAATTAAATCGTGTTCTAAATAAAAGCAACGGCAAGCGACAGAAGGAATATTAATCCATATTAACTCCATATTAAAGGAGTTTTTGTTCTAACCAACACCTCGAATTGATATATTAGAAACAGCTTCTATTTCTTGCAGCTGAACAACAGAAAACTGACAATGATCACCTCGGGTACACCTTATGTGCTTTATTCAGTGTTAAATGCTAATAATGTGAGTTTAAATGCCATTTTACATGACATTTATTGCCATACTTCTGAAAGCAGCAGCAGATAATTTACCTCAGATCTTAAAAATAAAATAAACTGTTTAAAATTTAACTTTAGAACTGTGCAGTGCAAACCAACACATATCAGTGATTCAGCATCTAAATTTAATAACTTTAAAGAGGTTTAATATGTACTAATTAGATTATAAACCTTACCATTTCGTGAGTGTGTGCATATTCTGTGCTTCTGAATGGCTGTATTTAAATTTCTGTCGTGTTTTGTCTCATGCATACACCCAAATTGCTTATCACTGCGTCTCATCTCGGAGTCTGCTACTGTCCACCAGAGGTCACATTTCGGTCACGGGCGCATGCTTTGAGAGCCTTTCTGAATGAATAAATATGTGGTTTTCCAACAAGGCAACCCGGGGTGCTGAAATATGATTGGCTAAACTGGCATTAAGAGGGTTAAAAGAAACAAAACAAAGACAGCGTTCTGGCACGTAACACATTTTTAAGTGTGGTTTATTTATAAACTAATTTCAAGAGGATCACGTGCTTATGATCAACACGGCTGGCTCCTCATTAGTTCCGTAATCTGCCCCATTAGATGATTACGGAAGCATTATAAATAACCAGAGTTTTTCACTCCAGTTATCGTCGTCTTGAAGCTTCCCCCCCTTCCACCCCAACTTCCTCCCCTTTTCCAAAAGGGCGACACGGTGGCCCAGTGGCTAGCACTGTTGCCTCACAGCAAAAACACAGCTGATCTAATCTCCTATCGGGCTGGTTGGTGTTTCCGTGCGAAGTTTACATGTTCTCCCCGTATTCGCATGGGTTTCCCCCGGGTTCCCCGGTTTCCACCCACCGTCCAAAAACATAAACCATAGCCAATCGACTAAACTAAAAGACAACCTTAGTTTACACTTCTCACATGGCGACAAGCAGGGGAGTTCTCGAGACCTAACTGAGCTCGAACTCCCCTCTCGCCCTTCTAACGGGAGGGAGCCCCGGGCTCGAGGATATTACGAGCTCAGGGCTCTCTCCCAGGATAGCATGCCAAATACGCTTTATTGATTATCAGCTATGTGTGAACTCTTGAAAGCAGAATAATGTTTAACTTAACATTTTCAGTCCGCCGGTCGAGATGACTAAAGTCGAGATGACTAAAGTCGAGATGACTAGAAAAGTTAGTTTGATTCAAATAAAAAATTGAAGGCAGCAAGAATTTACAGTGTAACTATTAATAAATAGGTAACTAGTAGTTTATTAAGCTAGCAGTGTTTGTTAGTGGTTTGTTAATACAGTGACTTGTGACCTAAAGTGTCACAGTTTTTTCAAAAGTGGGCTAATGATGTATAATTAATGTGAAATCGTATCTGAGATGCTTCAGTTTTGACATTTTCAAAAGTTTTAAGTGCCACAAACTATTTTTTTCTTTTTGTTTGTTTGTTTCCCAGGTACGACTGCAGATCGTTTCTACCGAATAGATCGTGGTCAGGTACTTTGACGTTTTACATCTCTGTTACGCGTCGCACTGTGCCGTTTTTTACCCTACAGCATTGCATGTCTCCGCAGGAGCATCTAAACTATGTGTCGGAGATCTCCCAGGATGAGCTTTTCATCTTGGACCCGGAGCTGGTCACCAAGGAGACGGTGGGCACGTCGCCCGGAATGCCGGGGGCGATGGAAACGGTTGTTGGGGGATGTGGATGTTCCAACAGCACAGACCAGTTCGCTTTTCCTGCCTGCTCTCCTGGGCCTTCTCCACTGTGCAGGTAGATTGAAACCAGTCACTTTGGATGACAAAATGTGCAGTTAAACTGTATCAGCTCGTGTCGTTAGAGCTGCAAACAGCCTCGAGGTGCAGTTTTATGTTGCTTTTTTATATCGGCGGATCGTTTTAACACATAGACTAGCAGAGTAATGCGTGGGCAGGATTTGCTTCGCCTGTGGGCATGAGATTTCTGAAAATGTCCCCTGAAGAACAGCTCAAGCTCATGTGGAGACACTGGCCACATAGGAAAATCTGTATTAGACAACTAAAGGTGTCTTAATTATTATTCCTTTGCTGTTAATCTTGCTAGTAATTATTGTAGGTTTAGCATGAATCGATAATATTTAATAAAAATTCTATCTTATAAATAAAAGACGCCAATGGACTTATAAAAAACAACAATGGTATTATTATATTGTTGGAATTGGACATTTTGGAAATATGAAAAATTAATAATAATCCAAAGTACACACATTGTGGCTTCTAAAATCTGAGATCAATAGAATTGGAAAATTTCTATTATATATTAGAAAACAATAATGATATTATTAATACAAATAAACTGCTAAAAATCAATATCTCTGATAGTAGTAAGAATAATAAATAATTAACTGATTTATTTGTAATTATTTAAATACCTGTTTTATATGAACTCGGTTCGCCCTGAGCACTATGGTGCTATATGTCACTGCACTTAACCACTAGGCTATTGGCGCCGACAAAAAGCCTTTAATATGAATAAATATACAAAATGTGTACATTCATTCATTCATTCATTTTCTTTTCGGCTTAGTCAGTGGTCACCACAGCGGAAACTTATCCAGCATATGTTTTACGCAGCGGATGCCCTTATAGCTGCAACCAATCACTGGGAAACACCCACACACTCTTATTCACACACATACAATACAAATAATTTAGCCTACCCAATTCACCTGTACCGCATGTCTTTGGACTTTTGGGAGAAACCGGAGCACCCGGAGGAAACCCACATGAACACAGGGAGAACATGCAAACTCCACACAGAAATGCCAACTGACCCAGCCGGGGCTCGAACTAGCGACCTTCTTGGTGTGAGGCGATCGTGCTACCCACTGTGCCACTGTGACACCCACAAAATGTATAATTAAATAAAAAATATATTAACATTTTACAGAATATAAATATAAAATGCTGCATTTGGTTAATTGTATAAAAAGTAGTTAATATAATAATTATATATAAAGACATTCTAAATTGATTTCATATTAGTATTTTAAATATATTTCCCAATCATGGGATGCAGCTGGAAGGGCATCCGCTGCGTAAAACATGCTGGATACGTTGGCGGTTCACTCTGCTGTGGCAACCCCTGATTAATAAAGAGACTAAGCCGAAAAGAAAATGAATGAATGAATTTGAAATATAACAATTAAAAAAAAAAAGTATATACCTTTCACCTATGAGCGTTTTTTCCCCTCAAAATTCAGATTTTTATTCTTACAATTGTGAAATAAAAATCTGTAAAAACAAGTCTAATACTGAGAACGAAGTCAGAATTCTTTTTTTATATTTCATAATTTTGAGTATTCACAATTCTGATATCTCAAAACTCCACGATATAAACTTGAAAAAGTCAGTATATTTTTTATTTATATTATTTTTTTTTGAAACAACATGTTTTCTAAAAATCTCAGAATTGCGACTATTTCTCAAAATGTTTAGAAATAATGATATTTAGATATTTCATATAGATTTTATATTAGTATTTTTATAGCATATTTTGAAAATATACCTTGCAATTATGAGCGTTTTTTTTCTTCTCAAAATTCTGATTTATTTCTACGATTGTGATATAAACTTGCAAATGCATAAAAACAACTCACAATTGTAATAATAAAAGAATTGCGAAATGTAAGCTCTAATACTGAGAACGAAGTCAGAATTCTGCTTTTATATCTCACAATTCTATTTATATTTCACAATTTTGAGTATTCACAATTCTGATATCTCAAAATACCATGATATAAACTTGAAAGTCGATTTATTTTTTATATACTAAAACATGTTTTTAATTTCTCAAAATCTCAGATTTGAGACTATTTCTCAAAATTATTGATAATATTTATATATAAAGACATTTGATATTGATTTATTTTAGTATTTTTAAAAACATAATAAAAAAAGAAAATATACTTTGCAATTATGAGTTTTTTTTTCTTCTCAAAATTCTGATTTATTTCTTACAATTGTGATATAAACTTGCAAATGCGTAAAACCAACTCACAATTGTAAGAAAATAAGAATTGTGAAATATAAGCTCTAATCCTGAGAACGAAGTCAGAATTCTGCTTTTATATCTTACAATTATATTTATTTAGCAATTTTCAGTATTCACAATTATGAGATCTCAAAATACTATGATATAAACTTGAAGTCAGTTTATTTAAATTCGAAAACAGACATGTTTTTAACTTCTCAAAATCTCAAAATTGCGACAATTTCTCAAAAATTTTGATAATAATTATATACAAAGACAGTTCATATTGATTTTATATTAGTATTTTAAATATAACATAAGCACCACAATTGGAGTAAACAGATAAGTTCATATAGTCATAATAATAGTGCTGATATGAATAAATTTAAAAATGTATAATAAATAAAAAACATATATAGATATAAAGAATATAAGTACAAAATACTGCATTTGGTTAATTGTATAAATAGGTCTTAATATAATAATTCAATATTAAGGCATTGATTTTTATATTAGTATTTTAAATATAAAATTAACACCACAATTTGACTAAACGGATATGAAATTCAGGATGTTTTCTTACTTTGCGTGTCCTGAATACACACATACATAGTGAACGCTTGCAGTAAGTGTGTAACACTAGACTGAACTGATTGCTTTCCTTCCTGCCTGAAATAGAAAAATGACAGTTGCTCTTCAGCTTGAGTCTGTTCCCTCAGGGGAAGTGTTTTTGTGTGTATCTGTGTGCACATCTGATGGCGAGACAGACAGAGAGAGAGAGGGAGAGAGAGTGAGAGACAGACAGCAGCGCATTTGTGCCAGAGTCTGGTGCACAAATCTGTGCGTTACTAAAAATGAGTCCATCCAGTACAGGACAGGACCAGCCCCTCATAAAGGCCCCTGCTATTAAACACTCATTTATCCGTGTTTACATTCACCCTCCCCCTGCTTGACATGCAGCGGATCACAAAAAAAAAAAAAAACACACACATCCCATCTGTCAGACCTCATTGTAGTAGTTGTTCTGTTACAGTAAATTATACGCATCTCACAAACAATGAGGTTCCCCGCCCCCCTACGTGGGTGGACAACATCAAAATGCGTCAGCAGGTCATTGTCCTCTATTTTGTTTGTCTATTATATATGAAAGGATGTTTCTGCCTTGATAAAAAAATTATGATTACTACAAATTTGGATCTTACATTATGACTTTTTTTAAACACAATTCTAAATATGTCTCACAAATTGAATGCAAAAAAGCCAAAATTGTGAGTTATAATTTAATTGTGAGGAAAAAGATACCTCGCAATTATGTTTTTTTCTTCTCAAAATACAGATATATTTCTTACAATTGTGATATAAACTTGCAAATGCGTAAAACCAACTCACAATTGTAAGAAAAAAGAATTGCAAAATGTAAGCTCTAATCCTGAGAACGAAGTCAGAATTTTGCTTTTATATCTCACAATATTATTTATATTTCACAATTTTGAGTATTCACAATTCTAATATCTCAAAATTCAGTTTATTTTTTATATTTGAAAACCAACCTTTTTAAATTCTCAAAATCCCAGAATTGTGACTAGTTTTTATATTCCAATACCAACATGTTTTTAATTCTCAAAATCTCAGAATTGCAACTATTTTTTATATTCGAAAACCAACATGTTTTTAACTTCGCAAAATCTCAGAATTTCAACTATTTTTTATATTCGAAAACCAACATGTTTTTAACTTCGCAAAATCTCAGAATTGCAACTATTTTTTATATTCGAAAACCAACATGTTTTTAACTTCTCAAAATCTCAGAATTGCAACTATTTTTTATATTCGAAAACCAACATGTTTTTAACTTCGCAAAATCTCAGAATTTCAACTATTTTTTATATTCGAAAACCAACATGTTTTTAACTTCGCAAAATCTCAGAATTTCAACTATTTTTTATATTCGAAAACCAACATGTTTTTAACTTCGCAAAATCTCAGAATTGCAACTATTTTTTATATTCGAAAACCAACATGTTTTTAACTTCTCAAAATCTCAGAATTGTGAAAAAAAAATTATATTCAAAAACTAAAAATTGTTTTCATTCTCAAAATCCAACATGTTTTTAATTCTCAAAATTGTGAAAATTTTTATATTCGAAAACCAACTTGTTTTTAATTCTTAGAATTGCGACTATTTCTCAATTTTATGATTTATAGTTGTAGTTTTTTGGAATTCAGATTTATTTTCATTGTTTTAAGTTATTTACTGAGCCACAAAATCGCACTGTAAAAAGCGATTAGTTGACTTAAAAAAAGTGAATAAACCCATCGCGATAAAATGATTAAGTAAACAAACTATGTGCATAATTAAAAGTAAATGGGTTTACTTTTTTAAGTCAACTTGTTGCTTTTAAGGCAGTAGGTTTACTTACTTTTTTCAAATTAAAGTAACTAATAGCTTTTTACAGTGCAATTAACTTTTTTATTTTTATTTTTTGGCGGAAACAAGCTTTCATAACTTCACTTCATTTCCATAACTTCATCATGCTCTCGCAGGGTTCATGAAACACTTGCTGAAGGCCAACTGGAAAGTGTGAGTCCAGAAATCGACATGCATGTGCAAAGTGATCCAGGAAGTCCAACAAATCTAGGCGTGTACAGGTAAAGCTCAAACAGAAGGCTTTGTGGTTTAATTAAGACCTTCATGGACATGACATGTATTATATTAAGCCATGTTATAGCAAACATCAATACTAAGCTTACCAAGTTATCCATCCCATGATTCCATGTGCTTATCTGAGGCCAGTCACCAGCTTTTACAGAACTATAGTCACTATATTATCGTGGTACTGAATGACTGCCATGTTCATACATCTTCATTGCATGCATTTTTCAATTTTTAAATGAATATTTTACAAAAGCATGTCTTTGTCAAAATTCTGATTTATTTCTTACAATAAATTGCAATATAAGCTTGAAATTGTGCAAAACAACTCACAACTCAAAGAAAATAGAATTGCAAAATGTAAACCAAGAAAGCAGTCTGAAATCTGAATCTAACAATTCTATTTATATTTCACAGTTCTGACTTTATTCAGAACTCTGACCTCAAAATTGTTTAATATAAACTCAAAAAAGTCAGAGTTAAGTTAGATTTTTATATTCTAAAACTAGGGTTAGCACGATATTGGAAAAATCTGACATTGTGAAATATCGTTTTACTGCTATATATATATATATATATATATATATATATATATATATATATATATATATATATATATATATATATATAGTGATATGAATAAAATTCCACACACCAGATGATTTGAATAGCCTTATTTGGAAAGATTTATTTAATTTAGATCGACTAGAGTGATTAAGTCTTTTTCTGTGCAGTGGATCTGCAAAAATTATAATAAATTACAAGCAAAAAAAAAAAATAACAGTATTCAAAAACAGAAATTGAACAATCAAATGTAAAATAATATAGTCATAGCTATAAAAAAATTTAAAATAAAATTGAATATCTTTACATTATCTAATCCTGTGGGGAGACT
Organism: Danio aesculapii; assembly: GCF_903798145.1. Lineage (NCBI taxonomy): Eukaryota > Metazoa > Chordata > Actinopteri > Cypriniformes > Danionidae > Danio > Danio aesculapii. Next base: position 29,505,007 of record NC_079459.1, on the reverse strand, counting down.
ATTGCAGATACACGCATTGAGATATCGATGCTCAAACGATACTTCAAGAGTTCACACTTAGCTGATGATTAATTATAAGCTTGTTTGGCATGCTGTCCTGGGAGAGAGCCCTGAGCTCATAAGATCCTCGAGCCCGGGGCTCCCTCCCGTTGCAAGGCGAGAGGGGAGTTTGAGCTAAGGTAGATCTCGAGAACTCCCCCGCTGTAATAACCAATGAACAGCCAGTGATTGCTCTTGAGAGATAACCATTTACTAGGAGCATGTCTATAGTACCGGTTTGGATTAGTCAATTAACTTATGTTGCATGTTTTTTGGACGGTGGGAGGAAACCGGGGAACCCGGGGGAAACCCACATGAGCACGGGGAGAAAATGTAAACGCCGCACAGAAATGTCTGCTGGTTTGGTAAAGCCTAGAACCAGAGACATTCTTGCTGTGAGGCAACAGTGCTAAGCACTGGGCCACCGTGTCACCCATCTAGGAAGAAGGAGTAGGGGTGGAAGAAGGGATTCTTCAAAACGAAGATAGCGGTGGTACGTAACCCAGGGTATTTGTAGTAGCTTAGGAGTCGTCTGATTGGTGCATTGAGAATTGGATAATGCGGATCCAGCCGCTAGCAAATCATAAGCACGTGATCCTCTCGAAATTAGTTTATAACTAAACTTCACATTGTTCAGCCCTATCTAAAACTATGCATTTTACTCGTTTTCTTGGATTTGTGACTATTTCTCAATTTTATAGGCTTTTTTTTTAAATACTGACCTTTTTTTCTATTTATTCATTTTCAGTTTATATATACTATGTCAAAAATCACACGCTGTAAACAAAAAACCATTTGTTTACTTAAAGTGAATAAACCTGTTGCTTTTAAAGTGATTTGCCATAAAATCAATAAGTAAACAAATTATTTTCAGAATTATAAAAATTGAGTTAAAACATTTCAAAGTTATATCATTTTACTCACTTTCTAAAGAAGTCAACTTTTAAGAGAAAGAATTTTAATCACACTTTTAAAGTAATCAATCGCTTTTTACAAATGGAATTCATTCGTTGATTTATTTTGCGGAGAAAAAAAGAGCCTTCATAACTCCATCATGCTCTCGCAGGGTTCATGAAACACATGCTGAACACCAACTGGAAAGCTTGAGTCCAGAAAGCGACTCTCATGTGCAAAGTGATCCAGGAAGTCCCACAAAATCAGGCCTGTACAGGTAAAGCTCGAACTGAGGGCTTTGTGCTTTAATTCAGACCTTCATGTACAAAGTATGAATAGTGAGAGCCATGGACACGACATGTATTATATTAAGCCATGCACTTTGTATAGCAAACATCATTAATAAGCTTACAAAGTAATCCATGCTGTGATTTCATGTGCTTATTTAAGGCCAGTCACCAGCTTTTACATAACTACAGTGACTATTTTACAGTATAGTCATTGACTATATTACGATATAGTCACTGATGCTGAATGGCTACCATGTTCATAGATCTACATTGCACTCTTTTTTTATTAGCGAGAGTGCAGAAGATATCCATTCTTTAAATGAATATCTTACATAATCATGTCTTTGTCCAATTTCATCTTGAAGGAGGGGAGCAAAAAGTAAGATTTCGAGTCGTTCAAACACACTTGAGGAGGACTCAGTGAATGTGCAAAGGTATATTATTATCAGTGCAGAGACAAATGCAAGCTGCTTTTGATTATGAATAATGATTTTAATGCTCAATTTTTATTTCACAGGTTAGACACGGTCTGGAATAAGAGTGATCAAGGTATATATGTGTGTGTTTTGTTTTTGTTTGCTATTAAAAAAATGTTTACAATCAATAATTAAAATTATAATTATGACACCAAAAAAACATTTGAACAATTAATGGAAAAAATATGTGACTTAGGACCATAAAACTAGCCATAAGGGAATTTTTTAATGGGGGGGGGGGGGGAGGATGGGGGGTGAGATTTATACATCACCTGAAAGCTGAATAAATAAGCTTTTCATTGATGCATTTGACATATGGTTTGTTAGGATAGGATAACATTTGGGGAAAAATATATATATAATAATAATAATTACATATATATATATATATATATATATATATATATATATATATATATATATATATATATATATATATATATATATATGCACACATATATATATATATATACACATATATACACATATATACACACATATACATATACATATATATATATATATATATATATATATATATATATATATATATATATATATATATATATATATATATATATATAATAGATAAATACAAACATATTAAGAGAAATCACCTTTTAAATTTCTTAACAATGCACATTACTAATTAAAAAAATATGTTTTTAAGATTTACGGTCTATCAAACATGATGTTTACTTATTATTCTAATGACAAAATCGTTAATTTGGACTAATATAATGTATTTTTGACTGTTTCCACAAATATACTCATGCAACATAAAGACCCAGGGTCACATTTATACTATACTGTACAATATTTATAAAGATTTTGTTTTAAAATACTTTTATGTAGTCTTTAATCTGTAAATATTTCATTATTTCATTTCTAATTAGAGTGGAACAAATAAAAGCACAATTATTGTGTTTTTACACTGTAAAAAATGCAGGGTTCCACATCGGGCTGGGCGATATGGCCTAAAATCCAAATCTCGATTAATTGAACATTTTGATTCAATTACGATTTATTAACGATTTTTTAAATGTTTTTTTTTTTGCTCTCATAGTTCACAAACAAGTTTTGTACAGTAAAAACTTTCACTTTGAATGAAGGGTGCATTATCTGATTTTAAAATAATTGAAGAAAACACACACAATCTACTATCTATGATTATTGATTGAACACCAGTGTCAAACAACTGAAATTAAAACACACATTGCCTAAATCTAACAGTCACTTTTTTCCTATAAAAAAGTGAAAATAATTAGCTTGCACTTTTGGAAACAAACTAAAATATTTTGAATGTTTTTCATATTAAAGTAGAAAATAAGCAGTATCTCTTCTAAATGAAACAACTCATATATATCCTGTAAATAATATTTTATTTTATAACATTAAAATATTTGTAAACAGAAATGAAACTGTAATATTATAATATAAATAAGAATTTTAAATGTAATGGGAAATATGCTGTCTCAAAGCATCTCTGGCGCAGCTTCCAATCATCATCAATGTAGTGCAAAGTAAGGCTTGACTAGAGATCAAATGTGGCTTCAAAGTGGATGCAGAAGTATAAATCAGCCTTAACTGCATGCCTTTTTTGTGAGGTTTCGTAAGTGTCGGCGTCAGTCACGGTGAGGGGTATAGACCGCATGAAGGCTGCGCTGGACCATATGCTTGCACTTGACATAGAAGTATAAACAGAGCGGGTCACGTGACTCCACACGGAGTAGGGAAAGTAATTGAAATAATCGACCTGGAAAAATTTAATCAATTATACGTCTTAAAGGACACTTGTAATTGTTTTTTATGATCTGATCTTTTTATGAATGGTGATTTTTGTACTTTGTGGTATCTTTTTTGAAATTTTATGTGAAACTTTATGTGCTGCCTGCCATCTTGACCAGGTCTCACTGGAAGAAGAGACAGTCTCAATGTGATCTCCTGGCTAAATAAATGAAATAATAATAAATAATAATAATAATAATATAGGCTCTAAATGTCGATTTCGATTATTTTTCGATGAATTGCCCAGCCCTAGTTCCACATAATTTATTCATATTGTCCCAACACAAATCGATTAAGATAACAAATTTATGCGGATTGAGCATAAAACAATTAATTTGACCCCCAAAAATCTCAAGAGTTGCATTGTTTCACCTCATTTTAAATAAGTAATTTGAACAAGTATAAAAAACATTGAGTGTAGTCAATTAATAATTTTTTTTCAAGATTTTTTTAACTTATAAAACTTAAGACAATCGGAAACAAAAAAAATAATTATATATTATATTTGTGATAATTTTATTACACACACACACACACACATACATTTGTTTAAATTACTATTACTATTACTATTAACCAAGTTAGTTCAATGCAATAAATTCCCTTATTTTTCAGATTCAACCAATTTGCTCTTTGACACTGTGAAGTCTGGCAACTTGGAAAAGGTATTCATCAAATACTCAGTTCCAGTCATATCATATATGAGGATTATTCGACCTCATGGTCTGTATCTCTGCTTGATGTTTTTCTCAGTTGGAACGGATGCATGAAGAGGGAGCAGATCTCTTGGTCCAGGACCATTCAGGCTGCACCATCCTCCATCAGGCAGTCATTTTAGGCCACAAAGAGATTGTGAAGTTTCTCACTGAAAATGGTGAGATTCACTTTTACTTCCCTCTTTGACATTGTGTGTTTCATTTTTAATCTTTTTAATGATTTTTTTGATAAACAGCTCCTGCCTGCATACTGGATGTGACGGAGAAATCAACGTAAGTACTGCTAAAGCCAATTTTATTCCATTTAATTAGTGGCGGATTTAATTTAAGCAGCTGAAATCAGCATGATAATGATTAGCTGTTGTTTTTCTCCTTTTTTTTGGTCTTAGAGGAGAGACGGCTCTGCATAAGGCAGCTGCGTTGTGCCATAGAACAATTTGCTGTTATCTGGTTGATGCTGGCGCGTCACTCATGAAGACAGATCTACAGGTGAGATCTCACACCTCATCTTTATTTATTTATTTATTTTTAAATGATTGCTAGATACACAGTAAAAAGCTATTAATTTGTTTGACTTAAAATAAGTCAACCCATTGCTTTTAAAAAGATTAGTTGACTTGACTTCAAAAAGTGAGTAAACCTGTGGCTTTTAATTCGATTAGTTGACCTGACTTTAAAAAGTGAGTAAACCAATGGCTTTTAATTCGATTAGTTGACTTGACTTTAAAAAGTGAGTAAACCTGTGGCTTTTAATTCGATTAGTTGACCTGACTTTAAAAAGTGGGTAAACCTGTGGCTTTTAATTCGATTAGTTGACTTGACTTTAAAAAGTGAGTAAACCCGTGGCTTTTATTGCAATTAGTTGACTTTACTTTAAAAAATGAATGAACCCATGGCTTTTAAAATGATTAGTTGACTTAACTTAAAAAAAATTGAGTAAACATACTGCTTTTAAAGCGATTTGTTGACCACTTTAAAAAGTGAGTAAACCCGTGGTTTTTGAAGCAATTAGCTGACTTTACTTTAAAAAGGTGAGTAAACCCATGGCTTTTAAAGCAATTAGTTGACTTTACTCACCTTTTTAAAAGTAAGCCCATTGCTTTTAAAGCAATTTGCTGACTTTAAAAGGTGAGTAAACCCATGGCTTTTAAAATGATTACTTGACTTTACTTAAAAATTGAGTAAAGCCATTGCTTTTAAAGGTATTAGTTCACTTTACTTGAAAAATGTGCGTAAACCTGTGGCTTTTAATGCAATTAATTGACTTTAAAAAAAGTGAGTAAACCCATTGCTTTTAAAATGATTAGTTGAGTTTACTTACAGTAGATGTTTTGCCTTAAAATTAGGTAAATTAATGTTGTGCATAATTATAAAAAGTCAACTTAACCGTTTCAAGTTACAGCAGATTTACTTACTATATTAAGTCAACTTCTTGCTTTTAAAGCAACTGGGGTAACTCACTTTTTAAAAAGTAATGTAACTAACCGCTTTTTACAGTACGCAACAGTTAAAGGAGCATGTTTACAAAAAATACTATACCAAAATAGTATAGTAATATAAAGAGAATTATCTTTACATCTAATTTTAATGGTCATAATTATTATAGTGAGCATTATAATTGCGATTAGTTGACTTAACTTTAAAAAAAGTGAGTAAACCCATTCCCTTCAAATTATTAAGTAAATTAATTGTGCATCAGTATAAAATTTAAGTCAATTTGATAGTTTCAAGTTGCATAGGGTTAACTCACTATTTTAAGTAACAGTGTTTTACAGTGTACAATACCTGCAAGCATGTGCATATAAAGGATTGAAAAATAAGAAAAAGTTTTTAAAAAGTAATAAATCAAATAAGAGAAATTTCTGTTTCTCGTAAAATATATCAAAAATATAGTCAATGATATTTACTTATTCATCTAATCATAACTTTACATTGCTTTTAATTATTGTCTTTTGTATCTATTAAAAACTTCATTGTAGAGTCGATTTATTTTAGCAAAAAAATAATTGGTAATCATTTCAAATAATTTAATCATAATTATGACTTTAATTATTATGTGTCATTATGACTATATCACAATTTTGCTGAGATTTTTATTTCAACAACATAAATTAACATTTTAGTGCATTTATTATTCTTTGTTACCTTTAATTTTAAAAAATACCTATTAATTCAGTCATTAATTAGGTCTCATTAATATTATTGGGGGTGACACGGTGGCTCAGTGGTCAGCACTGTCGCCTCACAGCAAGAAGGTTGCTGGTTTGAGTCCTGGTTGGGTCAGTTGCCGTTTTTCTGTGTGGAGTTTGCATGTTCTCCTTGTGTTGGCATGGGTTTCCTCCGGGTGCTCCGGTTTCCTCCACAGTCCCAACACAGACACTATAGGTGAATTGAATAAACTAAATTGGCCGTAGTGTTTGAGTGTGAATGAGTGTGTATGGATGTTTCCCAGGACTGGGTTGCAGCTGGAAGGGCATCTGCTGTGTAAAACAAATGGATAAGTTGGCGGTTCATTCTGCTGTGGTGACTCTTGATGAATAAAGAGACTAAGCCAAAGGAAAATGAATGAATGATATCATTGAATACAATTCTTGATTGAAATCAGTGTTATGCATCAGGAAGAGAGAAGAGAAAACTAAATAAATAAATAATAAAAATATATAGAATTAAAAATAAAAACATAAATAAAATTATTAAAATAACATTTTATTTTTTAAAACTTTAATATAGCTAAAAAAATTATATAAAATTAAAATAAATAAATAAAATGAATGTAAAAAATGAAAAAAACACTATAGTTAACAAATTAAACCTTAATTTACTCTGTTACCAACATATCCTTTTCTCATCCTGCAGGGTGAAACTCCAAAGATATACGCAGAGAGAACTGGAGACTACGAGCTGGCCGAATATTTGGAAAACCAACAGCACCACCAGATGATCCAGAGAGACGACCATGAGACGGCGGTGTGACGGGACATCTATTCCGTCCACCACTAAAACCACAGGGCTCAATGGTGGCCAGTTTGATCCAGTATATGGCCACATGTTAGCAATGATACGTGGCAGCATGTGTGCTGGAAATTTCCATGTTCGCTCTCTGTATTGATCGTAACGCTAAACAAGACAGTGTTTGAGTCATGTTTCTGAACGCATGAGTCCCGTCCTGATGCAAAACTGCACCGCTCTGCACAAATAAGAGGAATTGAGGAATTTCAGGGCTGAAACACCAGGTTTAAAAGGAAACTACTATTGTTATTATCAGGGCTGGGCCAATAAACTATATTACATCGTATCGCGATAATATTTGTGTCAATAACAATGATAGCTCTTGACTTTTTTACTCTATATTGATCTAAGAGCCAATCACACAGCAGAAATGTGCATCGATATTAGAGATAGGCATGAACCGGTATAAGACTCTGACAGTATGATAACCTTGGATAAAAATATCACGATTTCACAGTATCACGGTGTTGTGATTACTGCTCTAAATATACATATTTTTTAAATGTCTGGGTAAAAAAACTAAAACTTTTCCCCCCTTGAACACAATATAGTTTATTTTTTGAAAGATTTCTAATATTTTGGAGCAGTAAACATGTCAGGCTAAATTATTCAAATGAATCATTGACTTCTGCTGTCTTCATTAGTTTCAAAAACACAGATTTCTTTACAACTTGTCCTAAAAAATGCAAATAAAAAAAGTACACATACCTTAGGAACAGTATTACAGGAAATTTTGGCGGTTTTAAAACCTAGACTTTTCCAAACCACGGAATACCTTGAACACGGTTATCGTCCCATGCCTAATTAGAGATGTACCGCATTTTTGGCAACCGAAAATTTATTGGCCGAAAATGTTATGCCATTTAATGGACCCTCTAATTTTTGTGGCTTCAGTCATTGTTGGGGTCCTTTTAGATCTGGAAGCATTAATATCTTATGTCAAAATATATATCGTTATCATTTAATATGGAAAATAATTATCGAGATTGCATTTTTGCCATATCGCCCAGTCCTAGTTATTATTGAGTGTAGTTATCAAAATTAATTATGAATCAATTTTTTTAAGAGAAGTAGATTTCTTTAAATTAATAAGACATAAGACAATCAGAAACAAAAATATATACTATATTAAATATATACTGTAGCAAATAAAGAATTTGCAAATAAATAAATACTAAATTCTAAAATACATTTTCAGGTTTAAAAGGAAACTATTATTGTTATTATCAGGGCTCAGCTGATAAACGATATTATATCGAATCGAATTATAACAATGATAAGCTCTGGACTTTTACTCTATATTGATCTAAGAGCCAATCACGCAGCAGAAATGTGCAACAATGGGAATCTGAAAGTGTGTTGATATTAAAGATGTACCGAATTTTCGGCCACCAAAAATTTATCGGCTAAAATATTTTATGCCATGTAATGGACCCTCTAATTTTTGTGGCTTCAGTCATTGTTGGGATACTCTTTTAAATCTGGAAGCATTAACAACTTCTATTGAAATATATGTGGTGGTTATAGTTCAATATGGAAAATAATTATCGAGACTGCATTTTTGCCATATCGCCCAGTCCTAATTATTATTGAGTGTAGTTATCAAAATTAATTATGAATCTATTTTATTTTTAAAGATAAGTAGATTTCTTTAAATTAATAAGACATACGACAATCAGAAAGAAAAATATGTATTATATTAAATATATTACAAGTAAATAATTTGTAAATAAATAAATACTAAATTCAAAAATACATTTTCAGATTTAAAAGGAAACTATTATTGTTATTATCAGGGCTAAACCGATAAACGATATTATATCGAATCGCGATAAAATTTATGTCAATAACAATGATAAGCTCTGGACGTTTTTACTCTATATTGATCTGAGAGCCAATCACACAGCAGAAATGTGCAACAATGGGAATCTAGAAGTGTGTTGATATTAGAGATGTACCAAATTTTTGGCCACCGAAAATGTATCATCTGAAAATATGTTATGCCATTTAATGGACCCACCCTCTAATTTTTGTGGCCTCAGTCATTGTTGGGGTACTCTTTTAAATGTGGAAGCATTAACAACTTCTATCGAAATATTTATATCGTTATCGTTTAATATGGAAAATAATTACCGAGATTGCATTTCTGGCACATCGCCCAGTCCTAGTTATTATTGAATGTAGTTATCAAAATTAATTATGAATCAAAAATTTTTTTTAAAGATAAGTAAATGTCTTTTAATTAATAAGACAATCAGAAACAAAAATATATACTATATTAAATATATTGCAAATAAATAATTTGTAAATAAATAAATACTAATAATTCTAAAATACATTTTCAGGTTTAAAAGGAAACTATTATTAAAGAAAACCAGAAAAACCTCATGACAGATTAACGGGAGAATTTTTGCGCTGCTTCTGATTATGTTTATGAAACATTGGCCTATATCCGAAAAGTCTGAATCCATTGGAAGCTTCCTTTAGCTTGACTTTTAGACGTTGTTTTCATAGCCTCCTGTGTTTAAGAATGCTTCCTCAGCTGTTGCTTACGGCCAGTTTCTCTCTTTGTGGCAAATGCTTGAACTTCGTAAAACAAACATTCCATTAATTACGACTTTAGTTAGCATTAAACTAGTTCTTATTAATCATTTGTTAGTCAATAGATTTGCTGTTATTTTATGGCCATAATCATACGCCTATATGAATGAAGTTTGCTTCAGGAATGGGATTATATCTCTTAGCATTGATTGCTTGCACTGAACTGTGTTAAAATGTTTAACTCATAGTGTGATTTTAGGTTCCTCACAGAATTTATGAAGTCATGCAGCAACGTATTACTTTCGGTAAGAATAAAGACACCGTTTAATGGATGATAAATCACAATTTTAGTGACAAAATTGCTGTTGGAGGAAACTAAACACGAGTTTTGCATCGGTGCATTACCTCTAATAGAGCTATAGATATCTATTTACGTCATCGTCTGCAAGGCTTAAATTCTTGTGTATTTAACCAGGTCACTTTATTTACATGTACAAAAATAAAATATGACTAAATGCTTGAATAATAACCGAGACAGAAAAGCTGGACTTTTTACAAAAGCAGCCATTTGACAACACTGAGTTGTTAGCATTGCCATAGTGTGTTTTGTGGTGAGACGTCCTTACGATAGAATATGTATTTTGTCAGTGCTTTGTATGAGTTGCTATGCAATTCCGAATAGATTATACATGTATATAATCTGTCAAACATTTTAAAAATGTTCAGATATAAAAAGTCTATGAAATTTGTTTGTGATATGAATCTAGATGATGCTTTATTTATAAGAGTAGATGAGAATTTTGTTAGAGGAATAGTCATACATTTGCTCATGGGGCTGGTTTGTTACTGTATACTTGGAAAATAAAATGAATAAAGAAAGTTTAAAACAAATTAGTGGTGTCTGGATGTTTAATAAATGTTGGGTTTAAGAATTTTTACCACATACTTAGTCTGATTAAAATCATATACACCAGTTTCAAAAAAGTTCACTATTTATTTTAAATAGATTTGAGAAACTTGTTCATGCTTTTATCACCAGCAGAGTGGATTACTGTAATAGACTCCTCACTGGGCTTCCCAAAACGACAGTCAGACAGTTGAAGCTCATCCAGAACGCTGCTGCCAGGATTCTAACCAGAACCAGAAAATCTGTCCTCAGGTCTTTACCCTGGCTCCCAGTTACATTCAGAATAGATCTTAAAGTATTACTACTTGCCTAAATGGTCTAGGACCTCAATACATTACAGATATGCTCACTGAATACAAACCTGACAGATCACTCAGATCTTTAGAATCAAGTAAATTAGAAATTCCAAGAGTTCAGTCAAAGCAAGGTGAATCCGCCTTCAGTGACTACACCCCTGCTACTGGAATCAGCTTCCAGAAATGATCAGATGTGCTCCAACATTCAAATCAAGACCTAAGACACATCTGTTTAGCTGTGCCTTTACTGAATGAGCACTGTGCTACATCCAACAGATCGCACTATTATGCATTTCTTTTCTTTTTCATTCTTTTATAACCAGTTTTAACACATTTTAATCAGTTTAATAATTTTAAATTCTTTTAATCATTTTTATTTTCTTGTTTATTTTATTAATGTTTATGTAAAGCACTTTGAATAACCATTGTGTATGACAAGTGCTATGTAAATAAACTTGCCTTGCCTAAATATGAACAAATGTGAGTGTGTGCATAATATGTTGAAAACTCAAATGTTTCTCGCATTCATTTATGAATTAAGCTTGCATGAGTCACGTCGATAATTCATTAGATGTTAATAATGAAAGATTTTGTATATATAAAAAAGTTTACATCTCAGTGTTACTAATATATCTGGTTTCTAAAGCAGCAAATAATAAATCGTTAGCGCTTAACTTATCTCAGTCTTTTGCATTTGAAGCATCAAGCTAAAAGACAAAACAAACGTTTGACAGATGTCTCTTCACATTCAGGAAATAATGCGGTCACCTTACACTTTGAGTTCTTAATTATATCTGTTTATTAGGCCAATATACGGTTTGTCAAAAAAGTTGAAGTGCGACGGTTATAGTTAAAGGGCTAACGTTATTAATATTTTTGGTGTAGCTAAGGATAGGCTAAAACTGAAATTTGACAAGTACTCATTTGCTAACCTTATTTTAGTGGCTTGCTTCACATTATCCTTTTGTTGGTGGTTTTACATGTATGCAGTAAAACAGTCATCAAACAATAAATATTTAGTTCTTACCTCACAACTTTTCGGTGGTAAAAACTGAAGCCTGACGCTGGAATCCATAGTCGCCATCTCTTCACAGTCTGTTATGTATTGGGCCTATAATGTTACGCGAGTCGTTTCAGACTTCAAAACTACGAAATTTAACAAATGGTCCAGAAGATAGCATCACGGTTGGTAGTGTTACATATTTTCAGCAAAAAAGCTATCAAATAATAAACATTTAGCCTTTACATTACACTTATTTGTCGTTAAAATAGCGTGAGCGTCACGCTGGTGTTCTTGTTTGCGTTTACAGCCCCTCCTATTGATTTGAGTGATTGGCTGCTTTGTTATTTATTTATTTATTTATTTATTTATTTATTTATTTATTTATTTATTTAATATTAACTTTAGATTATTAACTTTAAAACTTTCGCTTTAAAATCTTTTTTCATAGCTATCTGTGAATAATTAGATTTTGCGTTAGGCCAGGTAAATTTAATATAATACGGAGAATGAAACCTGCAAAAACAATAAGTAAATAAATACACAAATATATAGATAAATGAGTAAATAAATCCATAAATACCTGCATATATAAAACATTAAATAAATAAATATGCAAATAAATAAATAAATGTATTTTTTTTAAATCCTGCTTAAATAAGTATTTAAATAATTAATAATGCGGGCAGGTAAATAAATAAATAACACGAACGTTGGGGGAAATAAGAAAATGCTACTAAACATTTGTTTTTCCCTCCTTTCAAACGTTTATTCAGTCTTGTAGATAAATAGTCACACCTATCCTCGGGTCAACATGCTGAGAGGGTGTCTATCAACCATCAGAAGCCAGTCAAAAAAGACGATCAACTCTGATAATTGACAGATACCCTCTCTGATGAGAAGTAAATACATTTATTTATTCGCATATTTATTTATTATTTTATTTATGCAGGAATTTATGGATTTATTTACTAATTTATTTATATAATTGCGTATTTAGTCATTTATTTATTTATTGTTTTTGCAGGTTTCGTCCTCCATATTAATATTTTGTGATTTCAGTAACTCGAATTTTGACTATGTTTGCATTACATTAATTTACATGTTCTATCCTTTTAAAAAAGTATCAAATATAAATTTAGTTCTCATGTTTGGCCATCATGATTATTGATTGTGACATTGATGAGCGCCGCAATTCCCACAATATTATTTAGCTATTTTCCACATAACCCTGAACACACATACGTCATCGTCTTTACTCCCTCATTATATCGCAAAGTGTCTTTTCAAGGTTTAGAGCGCCGGGTGGTGAACAGTGTACAATGTTGAACTGTGCTTCTCCCTAGGAGGGTGTTTTTATGTCTGAATGAGTTACCGGCCATGATGGATGTGTTGACATTGGGACTCATTTATCATTTTGGAGGCACTGTTTTCTCTCTCCTTCTCTAGCTCAATTTTTGTCCTTTAAATCAGTTTAACCCTCATTCAATCTTACTATATGCTTATTTATAAAGTTAATAAATGGAACCATTATTGAAGGCACAGTTCACCCAAAAATGAACATTTGCACAGGGTCTCAATTTTACATTGACGATCAGGGTGGTCAACTTTTTCAGTAATATTATTTTGTGTAATACTTGCTTCAGTGAATCTATTAAATGACATCTATTTTATAAATGTAACATAGTTAATTATTTCAGTGTTTTGTGATATAGTGTGTATTCTGACCTACAATATCCCATGATTAGCCATTTCTGAAGTTACAGTATAGGTCAAACTATGCATTTAATTTTACTTTATTGTTAGGTTATACACCTATTTTACAAGAAAAGCATTTTGTAAACACTTAACATGTCTATCAGCTTAGACTGATTACATTCACATTGGTATAATCCATTATAGGGGTGGTCAAATGCATATTTATATTATTGATTATTTAATTAGTAATATTAGGAGGAGAGTTGTAACACTACCAATTCCATGAATCAAGGATAAGATAGGGGTCGTGAGATATTTTCAGTTTGCTCAGGTTTCCTTTACAATCACACATGGAGATTTTTCAGTCAGTCTTACAATCTCTCCAGAAGCTACAACAGAAAATCTCTGAGGTCCCTGCTGGAAAATCTAGCTTAAACCAGCCTAGGCTGGTTAGCTGGTTTTAGAGGGGTTTTGCCCATTTCCAGGCTGGTTTCCAGCTATTTCCAGCCTTGTCTTAGCTGGTCAGGCTGGGAGATGACCAGCTTAAACCAGCTTGACCAGCCTAGCCAGGCTGGGAGCCCAGCCAAAACCAGCTATGTCCAGCTTAAACCAGGCTGGTCAAGCTGGTTTTAGCTGGTAATTTTCCAGCCCCAGCCTGACCAGCTAAGACCAGGCTGGAAATGGATGGAAACCAGCTTGGAAATGGCCAAAACCCCTCTAAAACCAGGCTGGTCAACCAGCTAAAACCAGCCTAGGCTGGTTGAAGCTGGGTTTTTTAGCAGGGGTAAGAAAGTAAAGCAAATAACAAGATAATATTTTTAGTACCTCTATCATTGTAGATGATGTTGTTTGAGTTATATCAGCTCCCACATGGAAAGAACCTATATAAACATATGTTTTATAGGTCTTTGATATATGTGACATATATAAAATTGGCCGTTTTCCTATTATATGTACATATATGCACATATATGTTCACCTATACGTTAGTAAAATTATTAAAAACAGTTGCTAGACAACATTATTTAAAAGAAATTTTTATTTACTTAATCAAATAGTACAAGAAATAAATATAGTACAAGAAAAAAAAACAGCAATAAAGAAAAAAAATGACAAACCATTTTGATATACATTTCTTTCTTTTCCACTATCTTCATACAAGAAAGAATTGACCTTGTAAATGTTTCAGGAAAACGTGTAGATGTCCTTTCCATCTCCTCTCACTTATTTGCCATAGTTAAAATCCGTAACAGGCCAATTACAAGCGATACCAAATTTAAGTGGCACATACATACGTTTTTTTTGCATTTATTTATGGTTAGTTCTTATAGTTTTTGCCTTGATGAAAGAAAATATGACCTATAGGGAAGGCATCACGCATGACAGTTGCCAAAGTGAGATATGAGCTATATAGGAGACATATCATGTGTGAACATAAAGGGCTTAAATGTGGATATGAAGAAGCAATACAGGAGACCTATTTGGCCTGTATATGCACATATATGCACCTCAAATATGTGGCATATATACACATATACAGCATATATGTGCATATATATATATATGTGGGAGGTCAAACTGTAGTTTCTCTAGTAAAGAATGGTGTATCAACCTCCGGCAAATTTCAAAGCACCATGTTAATACAGCTAGCTACACAATGGGTGACAGTGCCAGGGTAGGTTGAAACTCGTGTTTTGAAAGTACACACACACACACACACACACACAAACACATGAATGTGCACGTACAGACATGCACACTCGTGCATGCACAAACACACACAATATGCACATACACTTCCAATATTCACATATTGTATTGTTGCAGTCATTTACTTACAATTAATCTGTTGTTGTGGCATATCACTTGTAGTCCCTTAGTTTTAGTGCATTTTGTCTATTACAACATTCCCCAGTATGTGTTACAACCTACCCCAGTAGTGGGGTAGGTTGTAACAAATGACCACTTTGTATTTGTCATCATCTGCACGAAGTCTGTGATATAGTTTAAGAAATTTCAATTGTTGACATTTTTAGTTGACAAATGTGGGTACTTTGCCTAAAAGTTTCAGTCATGTAGCTAAAAAAAGGGTTTAGGTGCTAAAGAAAATTGTGTTACAATCATCCCCAGTCTCCCCCTATTTAAGATACACATGAGAGTAAACTATTTCTTACTCTAGACGAATTACCGGTTTGTAAACATTCAGGATGCGCGCGCAGCGAGGTTGCAAAAAAAACTTGGCAGCGCTAGCATTTACAGCGAGGGAATGACATCTGATGTGGTACAGAGTTTGTTGTTGTTCATTCATTCATTTTCAGCTTAGTATCTTTATTAATCTGGGGTCGCCACAGCGGAATGAACCGCCAACTTATCCAGCATGTTTTTACACAGCGGATGCCCTTCCAGCCGCAACCCATCTCTGGGAAACATCAATACACACTCATTCACACTCATACACTACAGACAATTTAGCCTACCCAATTCACCTGTACAGCATGTCTTTGGACTGTGGGGGAAACCGGAAGACCTGGAGGAAACCCACGTGAATGCAGGGAGAACATGCAAACTCCACACAGAAACGCCAACTGACCCAGCCGAGGCTCGAACCAGCGTCCTTCTTGCTGTGAGGCGACAGCACTAATTTGTTGTTGTTTTAGAGATAAGTTATATTGGTTACATATATATTATTTACATAATGCTTTCAGCGTATTATAACAGCTTGTCACAAAGGGATAGCACAGCTATTCTGCAAAATTAACGTTAAAGTGAACAGCGTTCGTCTGACAGGTCTACTTGCGATAGCACCTTATCGGATAAGACGAAATGACCAAGCATCCAGCCCGAAATATACAACTATCTCATTGAAACTCCAAGGGATTTGACAAGAGAGAAGTTAAAGGCCTACAAGTCTTTGGATGCCTACATTTTTGTTCTGTGTGGTCATGGGCAAGAAATAATGTTCCAGATTACCAGATACAAAACATTGTAGTGCTAAAAACCGAGGTTCTGCCTAGCCAAAGACAAGGAAAGAAGACAGAGCTATACAAGACCTGGGTAATCATCAAGCAAAACATCTGCATTCTGACAGCGAACTGCACCTGTACGGCAGGGTATGTGAATGTATATTTTTACATTTCATTCTTAGCATTCAGTGTCTGCAGTTTAATTCACCATAGTTAACAGATTTTGCTGAAATCATTGCTGCAATCAAAAACGAGTAATGTGTATGATTCAGCATAGCGTGAACTTACCTGATATAACATGAGAACTGCAGAGTCAAGCATTTTTAATTAGGTCCTCACTCCACTCAGCTCTTATGATGGCTATTAGATAAAGACGTCTGCGGTTGGCATTAAAAGCGGTGTGGTGTACGGTAAAATTTAAGTTTTCTATTTTTGAATAAGCTAAATTATCCGTAGTGCATGTGTGAATGCAAGAGTGTAGGTGTTTCCCAGTGTTGGGTTGCGGCTGGAAGGGCTGCATAAAATATATGCTGGATAAGTTGCCGGTTCATTCCACTGTGGCGACCCCTGATTAATAAAGGGACTAAGCTGAAGGAAAATGAATGAATGAAAAACAACAGAAACCCCAATGAATCCAATCTTCAGGTAAATCGACAGCATTTTCTTGTAAAAACCTTTTCCAAAATGCATTCAAGAAATCCCACTAATGCACTCCAATAAAAACAAACAATCCGATAATAAAACATAAATTGTGCAGATAGACAGATCACGTGAGAGAGAGAGAGAGAGAGAGAGAGAGAGAGAGAGAGAGAGAGAGAGAGAGAGAGAGAGAGAAAGAGAGAGAGTGTGTGTGTGTGTAAGTGCACAGCTATGCGACCAGCTCAAACTAGTTCGGAGAAACACAAAGAGCAGCGGAGATCATAGAGAGCTGAACGCAGACACACGCTCACAGGACAGCATCATATTCACAGCAATAAGGCAAGTACTTCCTCATCATCACCATCAGCATCATTATCATCACCATCATCATAACACAACGACTCCTGATATTATAGATGCGTTCACGACGCAGCACGTTTGATCAATAATAGCCTAGTCTACATATACATCTCTGATAAATAATGCAATCGGATTTCTAAAAATATGCTCACGTTGTCATTTGATCAGCTATTATAGGTGTTTATAATATTTTAGCGTATTTATAATATATTTGAGCGTATTTATAATATATTTGAGCGTATTTATACTATATTTGAGCGTATTTATAATATATTTGAGCGTATTTACAATATATTTCAGCGTATTTATACTATATTTGAGCGTATTTATACTATATTTGAGCGTATTTATACTATATTTGAGCGTATTTATAATATATTTGAGCGTATTTATTATTGTGACATCAAAAGAGGCATATGGATAATAACAAACGTCAATTTCACGCCGATTTTTTTTTTTTCTTACAGTATTTTGATGTTTGGATGATTATTTGACATTGCACAGAGATGCAATCGCGTTTCATCATCGCTGCTTTATTATCGCACGCGTCTGATATAGCCTGGAGTTTGTGTTTTCGCGTGCAAACGAATGATGTCAGGGAAAATGATAGGCTCTGAAGTGCCAAAGACGACCAGCAGCTGCCAGCAAACTGCTGACCCACTTCTCCCAAATCAAAACCCACCGAGCACACACACACACACACACACGCACACACACAACAAACACACAACACATCAGGGCTACAGCTTCTGCGCTCCAGATGCGGGTGGGGCGTCGACGGTGAACTTTGCACTCCTTGAGGAAGTTTTCAAAATGTCCAGTTCTGCGTTTATCAAAGGCAGCATCCCACATCCCCTCTTCCATCAACAGAGCCGGGTTTGTCCTCCAATGCAAATAGGGGTAACATTCAAAGGAGTCGAGCGGAGGCCCACCCCCTCCTCCTCAGGGCACAGCATGGGATCTGTGTTCGGGTTCTTTCAGAGAGGGAAGCAAAACGGGCGAGATCCTGCTTTGTTCGGAGCCAGTGAATCAGGCTCCTCTAAGGCCCCGCTGAAGGTCTTTGAGTGCTTGGCCCGTCTCCCCGCGGAGGCTGAGCAAGGGAGGGGAGGCGGGTGGGACCCCTGCCGACCGCTGTTTCTGCTCGCACAAAAGTCCGACCCCGAGGAGCCCTTCACATTTATGAGTGACTGAAGAATGGAGCCGTGCCGCGGGGCCGCGCCGTGAAAGGAGCCCGCTTTAATGGAGGCAGGAGGAGACGAAGAATGAAAAGGAGAAGTGCTGTTTTTTTTGCTAGAGAGAAAAGAAGAAAATATAGAGACGAGAGAGGCTCTTTTATAGAGTCACACACACCGCGAGCTGCTAGGATGGATAGCGACATTGTGTACACATTCAGACGCCACAACAAAAACATTAAAGTCCAAATGAAATCAAAACTAACCAGTTTTGTTAGCTCGCATTGCTAACTTTGTGGTGATCAGTGCATGTCATTAGGAAAAAGACAAGTGTCTGCCCTTGTAATCTTTAATTGAAATCTGAAAATGCACATTTTTGCAGTTAAACTCTCAGATGACGTCTGTCTGAGGTATTGGGCGTGGCTAACATACTTAACCGCGCCCCTTCCGCTGTCAGGTTTGATGACAAACAGCAATGCTGTGCAGGTGTCATCTGTTAGGTTGTAATGACTTTTCTAAACCCCTTTTCCAGATCTTTCCGAATCAAATGCCTACTTTACTACATCCAATCAGCTCGCAGTAAAAAAACAAGCCACGCCCACTGTTTTCTCGTTTAATATTTAGAATTGCGTCACTAAGCCAAAAAAAATGGTTGCAGATTCCGGTTTATGTGGACTTTAATATCTCATTAGGATGATGGTGTATCGACACAACTAGTGTGAAAACAATACAGAGGAACCACTATTTTTGGTGAACTGATGAGCGAAGAAAACTCACAGCCAATCAGAACGCATCCTGATGACAAACTACATCACAAGGTTATAAGAAACAAACAAAACAATGTCGTTCGTATCATTGGTGTGGACACAGATAGCGTTTTTATGAGTGATTTTTGTTTAATCATCTGACTTTGTTTCTTGAAGTTGGTGTGAAATCTAAATTTACAATGCTTATTTCACTAGCGCACAGTCTTATTCGTTAGGAGAACAATTAATCAGTGCAAGTTAATCCACTGAAAAAAAAAGTTTGTTTTGGTAATTTTCAGTCAGTCTAGAGCCCTGCACGGGCCTTAAATCTAAGCCCTTGCCTGAGGCTGTAGCCCTGCCCTTGTCCAACAGCTTATCAAAATGTTTGGCCCGAGTCCGACCCGAAGCTCATCTTTTTTTCTGTCAAACAGCTTATACTCCTACAGCGATTAAAATAGACCAGATTTGTATTTAATCGAAAGTTTTGTCTTTCGGTATTGTTTTTTTATCAGGAGAATTTAGAGAAATGTTTGTTTTTTAAATGTAAGTTTGAGTTCTTAAATGACATCATTGGCATCACGGTGGCGCAGTGTGTAGCACGATCACCTCACAGCAAGAAGGTCGCTGGTTCGAGCCCCAGCTGGGCCAGTTGGCCTGTCTGTGTGGAGTTTGCATGTTCGCCATGTGTTCGCATGGGTTTCCTCCGGGTGCTCCTGTTTCCCCTACAGTCCAAAGACATGCGGTACAGGTGAATTGGGTAAGCCAAATTTTCCATAGAGTATGTGTGTGAATGCAAGAGTGTATGTTTCCAAGTGTTGGGTTGCAGCTGGAAGGGCATCCGCTGCGTAAAACATATGCTGGATAAGTTGGCAGTTCATTCCGCTGTGGTGACCAATGATTAATAAAGGGACTAAGCTGAAAAGAAAATGAATGAATGACATCGATATCCAAGCGATATGTGGTCCACTTTGAGTTTAATCCATTCAGTCCACTTACAAGTCGTGCATCGCGCATAACCAGTTGGCTCATCATTTAAAGTGGTCACTATTTGAAAAGTTGACCAGAAGTCTGCCTTTCCTCTAGCGTTTTTTACAGTTTTAAGTTCCCCATTGGCAAATTTCCTCTTTATGTTGTCCATTGTACATCTCTAAGCGCAACACTGGTGCAACCGGCATCACTGGTGCCTCCGGACCGCACGCATAAGATCATTAAAACATTTTTGAAAGTTTTTTCTAAAGCAGGCCTGAAGCCCGATATGCGTGCTTGCTATAATGTGAAAATTGGCACAAAGCCCGGCCCTAGGGTCATAACATCCGGCCCTGACAGGCTCGGGCTCAAATGCAGGGCTCCAAGTCTGACCATTTGCTTCCGCCTTTGGAGTGGTGGTGCTAGTCTTTTGATGTCAGTTTGACGATTCTGCCACAATATTCCTAACCACGCCCATCTTACATTTAGTTTGCTACGAGGAAAGGGTGAGCTGGAAGTACATCAGTGTTCTGAAATTAAAGTCCACGTGAACCAACCGGAAATTGCTGAGATTAAGGCCCGTGCACTTTTTACTTGCATTTTTTCATCGACATTTAACACCTCTGACCAAATAAAGGGTGGCCCATGTGATCGTGCGCACCAAAGCCCAAAACGTCAGGCGTAAAAGCGCAATTTTTAAAGAAACACTCATACTCGTTTTTTGCTTTGACACTTTGCGTCGAAACTTTCTCCACCAATCAGATTGGCACTTTTGTTCACGTGCACGGAGCTGCGGACGTTACAGTAACCACCACTTGGAGGCACTCAAGCGCAAAACTCTCAATGCGAGCGCACATTAAAGAAGATGCCCAGAGGCGATATGAACGTGGAGCTGCTTATTGCACTGGTGAACAATAATCATTTCTTCATCGCTGGAGGTGCTACTCGAACCATCCATGCTTGTTCAAATCACCAACAAGCGTGTCAACTTTCTCTCTTAAAAGAAACGAAGCTAAGTTGTGTAGCGCCACTCTGTGCATCTGGGTCTTTTTGTTTTTCCATTTAGCACCATCTAATGTCAAGGAGTGAGTTACATACTCTCCTGCTTGACGGCAGTGAAAATTGCTTGGGTTTGAATGCGGAAAAACGCTGACGATAAAAGCGCCCCAGTGTGTACAAGCCTTAACATGCATTTAAATCAAGAACGGAAACTATAGGTTAATGGTATCTATATTAGCGTTCACGCCAGAAATAGTTACTAACTCCACCAAAATCGTTTCTCTGTGTCAGTTAAGTTAAACCTTTGGCTTGGACTGTATTTATTTTAAGAACTATCGATACATCCAAAACTTGCATATAGCTACTTTCAGAGTAGATTTTACATTTGAATACTTAAACTTTCTTGACAACCGTGAAATAAGTAGGTTATATAAATGTGGGTAGTATGAATACAATTCGCACATGCAGCATCTGGCCTATTGCTATTATCACATGACGGTGTCAGTTCTGTCACTTTCATTCATAAATCCTCTCCTGTGGCCTAATGGGATAGTAAAGCATCCATTAACGCATGCTTCAGAAGCTTGGAGTCAGGGTATTCTTGCCACCAACTAATATTATGAATTCAGACATACTACTCAGCTCGCATACTATATTCAGACACTACATAGTAGGGAAACTATGCAATTTTTGACACAAAGCACAATGTTATCATTACCATTACAGTCATCGTCTATAGTGTAAACAGACTTTTAGAAGACAGTAACAGTTTAAACAGATTTTTTCCCCTCTCAAAAAGTAACCTAGCCTTAAATGCTCAACAAATAATGTCACAGCACAAAAACAACCAACATCTAATATATTAGGTTAATTTATGTACGCAGAGAATGTGAATACTCAGGCAAATAAACAGATGTAGTTCAGGCTGCCTGTTGTCTTTCACCATCTGGACCACCTGCTTAAGTGAACAGGCTAGATAAGAATAAGCATGTCCTCTACAGTGTTATCATTGTAAACCAAGACCACAATGTACTAAAATGGTGTCTGTTTACAACTGAAGATTCATCATCATGTCACTTTGCATGGAAACACACTATGCGTCCACATACATACAGTCCTGTAATCCACCATTTGGTTGTCATGTGCTTGTAAGTCAACTCACACATTTCTAAATGTGAAGCTATACATATTTATGATCTGCCTAATTTACCTAGATGCCATTTCTTTACAGAATGCGGAGTTTACTCTCTATAGCGCTTGTGCTGGTGGTGGTCTCGATGATCACCGTTGAAGCCAGTATGAAGAAAAAAGGTTCTTATCTCAAATCTTTACAAGACACACTCCTTTTATGTGTAATATCATTAATAATCATACTCACATTTTGCAACAGAAAAGGGCAAAGAGCCCAAAGCAGATGCTGAGTGCAGTGAATGGCAATACGGGAAATGCGTGCCCAATAGTGGAGACTGTGGAAATGGCATCCGAGAGGCGACCTGTAACGAACAAACCAAGAAAACCAAGTGCAAAGTCCCATGCAACTGGAAGAAGGACTTCGGCGGTAAGCAGTTATGCAGTTTGTCATGTATAAATACATTCAGAAAGACCACTTAGCTTTGTTTGTTCTTATTTTTAGCCGATTGCAAGTACAAGTTTGGTCGTTGGGCCGAATGTGACACCACTACAGGAACCAGAAGCAGGTCTGGGACGTTGAAGAAGGCGCTGTTCAACGCCGAATGCCAGACCACCATTAAAGTGTCCAAACCTTGCACCCCAAAGACCCCCAAACCCAAGGGAGGCGAGAAGAAGAAAGGAAAAGGGAAGGAAAACTAACTTGACGAACACCCCTACTGCCCACTCAGTGGTACATTCCTACGTGACACGCCCAAATCCTCCAAATGGTGAATGCTGAGAGGAAAAAAATAAACTGTAGCCCTACCTATTGTTTTTATTTCCACCTTCTTCGTTTTGTAATTAGTAAACGTACGTGTCTATGCTGTTGTAATTTGTAGCAGATTTTTAATTGTAATTGACTTTTGCATGTATAAAACAGGCCGCAGCGAAATCTGTCGTCTAACAAAATGTCTTTACTAAAGAGGAAAACTGGCAAGATCCTAATTAAGCCCCCCTGAAGTGATCTGTAAATGACAACGAGATTGAATGGATGTTATAACATGTAAGGTGAATGTTTAAAACACTGCTCCTGGTGGTAACGGCCTATATAAAGTACCTATGTTTATAAATGTTTATGTTTTTAGATTTGATGGATGTACAATCAAACTTGACATCACTAACGGATTACTTCTGCAGGTTGTGAATAAATGAAAGTGTATTTTCAATAATACTTTCTGGTGCCTTTCTAGATACAGTTTTACACTTTTGTGGAGATACGTGTCATACACGTTTAATGGTGCGACTTTAAGGCTGATTTATACGTCAAGCGCACACGTATGGTCTGGCGCAGCCTTCGCATGGTCGCATAGACCTCGCCGTTGCTGATGCCGACATGCACCTCTCAAAAAAATGTAACTACACGCCTAAACGACACATAGCGCGAGGTCTGTGATTGGTCAGCTTGGTATCGGTGATGAGCGTAGGCGGTGGTAAGAGCTGCGAGCCCGATGAGCGATTGTTTACAAGTGTCGAGTCCCGTGAAGGAGCTCCAGATGAAAACTGTTGTTTTGTGTTTACCTTATGATTAAAGTTGTTGCAGGTTTGCCAGTTCCCGCCTCTGAATGAGCGAGTTTTAGCTACTTGTAGCGTTCAGAAAAAACAAAACACCCGCGAAGGAAGAAGAAACAGGAGAACATAAAAACCTACTGCCAGCTAGAGGTTAGGAATTGTTATTGCAGAGCAACACAAAGAGCACGCAGAACTATAAATGCACAACTAGGCGCAAGCCAGGCGCCGTGGGTCACGCTGATCACTCAACGCAGAAGTATAAATTAGCCTTAAGTCTTACAAAGTAAAAAAAAAACAAAAAAAACTTTGCTGTATATCATGAGTCATAAGAGATAGACCAAATGTTATGCAGCAAGATATTAAGCATCTTTATTTTGACTTCGTTTCAGTAAAGCATCACATTTGCTTACCCGTTTACATGAAAATATACTTGAAAACAACTTAAAATGACTTATAATGCATTCAACGCATACAATACAGACACCGAAAATACAGAATACTCAAAAATAATTAGACAATAAAAAAAAGTGTGACTGATTTACATATTTAAATAAATTTGTTATTATACAATTGCATTCACAAAAATGTAGTTCCCTCAAAAATGAAAATTTCCTAATTTATTCTCTCATGTGGTATTAAACCTTCAAGCTTTTCGTTCTTCTGTTGAACCCAAAAGAAGATATTTTGAAGAATGCCTGGTACCCGCATCAACTTCCAAAGTAAGAAAAAAGCGCAGGACTTTTCAAAATATCTTCTTTTGTGTTCAACAGAAGAAAGAAAACACAAAGGTTTTGAACAAGTGAAAGGTGAGCAAATGATAACAAATTTAACTTTTTGGGTGTACCACTTTAAAAACTGTACAACACGTTATGCAGGCGTGCATAGATTATTGGCGACATGATAAACACCAATCTTAGCAAATCTGCATCAGAACCAGCTTTAAAAAAAATTCAGGATCCTCTTTGATCAAGAGTTATTTTAATGTCAGATTCTTGAACTTGCAGCTCAACAGTCGTTTGAATGTTCTCTTGAAGGTGGCATTACAGAGCGCATAGCATACAGGATTAACCGTGCTGTTGACGTAGCACAGAAAGTAGCCCACCATCCACAGAACCTCAGGGACACACCAGCGGCAGAAGGTACCAATCAGAACCATAACACTGTAGGGTGTCCAAGTGATGATGAAGGCCAGGAGAACAGCAAGGACAGTCTTGGTCACCTTCCTCTCCCTCAGAGCTTTACGTTTGGCGTTCTTGGAGACCATATTGGATGTTTGCCTTTGAACCTGAACGGCATCATTGGTTTGAAGACAGTCAGCTTGTGTTTTCCTGTTCATTTCAGTCGAGTTCTTCAGTCTTGAAGCTTCCGCATCCAGGCCTCGGTCTTCGGCAGAAACGTCGGGACTTGAATCCACGGAGTACTCAGTTTTGCTGAACTCTACGGAAGGGAGGCTGAAGAGTTGTTTGGTTCTACCGAGATCCAACTCTTGTTGGCAGGAGCACGGTTTAATGTCATTCACTAGGTCAGGGTTCGCAAGAGACTTTACTCTGCTTGTTTTGGATGGATGAAAAAGATTTGCGGATTCAGGTTTCAACTTGTGAACCTGCCTCTGGCTTGCCAGGGATATCCGCGTGTACAGTACTGTCATGATTATAACGGGAATGTAAAATGCCGGGATGGTCGTAGCGAGGGTTACAGCCGGGTTAGCAAGTAGCAGGATGTAACATTGTCCCTCAGGAACTTTACTTCGGTCCCTCCCAGCCTGCCAAAGTAGGATGGCAGGAGCCCACAGAAGCAGAGACTGTAACCAAGCCACCGTAATCATCGCCCCAGCCCACCTCGCGGTGCGTTT
The DNA here is from genome assembly GCF_903798145.1 of Danio aesculapii. NCBI lineage: Eukaryota > Metazoa > Chordata > Actinopteri > Cypriniformes > Danionidae > Danio > Danio aesculapii. The sequence continues at coordinate 29,478,977 of NC_079459.1, read as the reverse complement.
GGTAGGGTAACTCAAAGGTCGGGTCACGCAGAAGTAGCGATCAAAGCAGATCAACAGGAGGTTCATCACAGAGGCGTTACTCACCACGTAATCCACAACCAACCACAAGTCGCACATTTGCGGCCCCAAAGGCCAATATCCTTTCACCACGTAAACAATGTAGAGATTCATAGAAAACACACCGACGATAAGGTCCGAGCAGGCGAGACTAAAAAGGAAATAGTTGTTGATGGTTCGGAGATTGCGGTTGACTTTGATTGAAAGCAGAACCAGGACGTTGCCCAGGACTGTAAGTAGACTTATGGAGCCAGTGAGAAGTATGATTATGACCATCCCTACAGTCCCCAACACACGACGAGGGCTTCCCGACACAAAGAGCGATTCTTCGAGCAAGGGGGTGTGTGTGCTGCTGTTGGAGGAACCTGCGATTAAAAAAGTGATTTCATTATAAATCAAACTCTAAAGGGCTATTGTACTTGACATGATCACAACAACTTAAAGCATAGGCCTCAAACTCAATTCCTGGAGGGTCGTAGCTCTGCAGTTTTGCTCCAACCCTAATCAAACATAACTGATCCAGCTAATCAAGGGATTCAAGACTACTAGAGACGATTAAGCAGGTGTGAGTTGGAGGTGGTGGAAGCTAAACTATGCAGACCTCCAGGAATTGAGTTTGAGACCACTGACTTAAAGCAATGGACCCTTTTCACAAGACTGTTATGACGTGTTTAACGGCCATCAGCATTTTAAATCCTTGACAGTTTTTACTATTTCGATTTTTTAATAAAATGTGTGAACATTTATATGTATTTGTGTATGAATTATTTAATCTTTGCATCAAATTATAAGAAACGAATTACCACTTATGCAAGGTGTTTCTAATGCAGTTTCTATGGCAGGGATGTGCAAACTCTGTCCTGGAGGCCCAGTTTCCTGTTTACTTTAGCTCCAACTTGCCACAACACACCTGCCAGGAAGTTTCTAGTATATCTAGTAAGAGCTTGATAAGCTGGTTCCGGTGTGTTTGATTAGGGTTGGAGCTAAACTCTCAAGGACACTGGTCCTCCAAGACCGAGTTTGGATACACCTGGTCTATGGGGAGGACAGCAAATTTGACGATGTTCTCTCATCTGGTTGCCGTTATCAGTCTCACAATTTTTTTTTTCTGAAAGTCTTGATAACACCATCATGGCGTTTTTCTTTTATTACTTCAGCAAATAGGATTGTAAAAAAATTATATGCTGTACTCTCCCATTCACTGCATTTTAAGTTCAACCAACTATGATGACTTCCGCTTCTGAGAAAACCAGAAATGTGAAAAGGGTCCATGGTGGTTCACACAAAAATAAATGTTACCCCATGACTGACTCACCCATCGACAGTGTATATCATTTGTCTGTCAGATGGACACAGTCGGAGTTTAAAGTGTTATCCTGGCTCTTTCATGCTGTATGATGTTGTTGGATAGAGGCTTTTATTTTGAAGTTTCCAAAATTGCATAAATTTGTCTTAAAACTAACTCATATGCCGCCAGGGTGTAACTCAAGTGCTTGTCTTAAGAAGTGGATCGATGTGTTTTTGTAACCGAAATATAAATAAAAGTCACTTTATAAGTTACAGTACATAATAAAACGTTTGACGCATGATGTACGACACATTCGTAGCGGAAGTTTCAGGAATGGACTTGAAATGAATTGGAATGGAAACCACTTGTTTAACGCCGAAGATGTCGACGAACAAGAAAAATAGTTGGCTTGGCATTACTGTATGACAATATACAGTTTATTACTCTTACCATGATCCATACATCTATCTAACTTACGGCATGCGTCATACATCATATACGTCAAAAATAATGTGCATTTGGACGCCACCAAAAGTCAATGATTGAAGTTTATCATTTCATTCATTAATTTTTCTTCGGCTAAGCCTCTTATTTATCAGGGGTCGCCACAGATGAATGAACCGACAACTATTCTGGCATCTTTTACGCAGCGGATGCCCTTCCAGCCGCAACCCAGTACTGTGAAACACCCAAACACTCTCTCGTTCACACAAAATCATACACTATGGCCAATTTCGTTTAACCCAATTCACCAATTGGACTGTGGGGGAAACCGGAGCAGCCGGAGGAAACCCACGCCAAGACTGGGAGAACATGCAAACTTCACACAAAAATGCCAACTGGCCCAGCGACTCGAACCAGTGACCTTCTTGCTATGAGGCAACAGTGCTAACCACTGAGCCACTGTGCCGCCCCAAGTTTATAATTGAAATGTTTCTGTAACAAAAACACATCAATCCACTTCATAAAACATGCATGAACCCCCTAGCGGTGGGTAGGGTTTTATGACAAATATATATACACTTTTGGAAGCGTCAAAATAAAAGCCCCTATCCAACACTTTTGTGAAACATGGAAGAGCCAGGATCAAATTTTGAACTACCTTGACTGTATGTCACACACACAAAAAAATCATATCATATACACAGAAAATGGCTTGATGGTGAGTAAATTGTGGGGTAATTTTAATTTCTAGCTGAACTATTCCTATAAAACTGATTATATTAAATATAATCTAATATAACTAATATATTAAACATTAATATACACAGCTGTAAATCAATTGTACGTATTCTCGAGAGACGGTTTATTTTTCAGTCAAACAATTACAAATTCATAGACTTACCATTAAAAACGAACCACTGAGAGTCCTGTGACAAAACCACAGATCCAGCCTCCATGATCTCCAGCTCGGTCTGAAGGACAGAACCGCTGGGAGGATCTTTAATTCCTCACACAGTAACACCCATCCTCACCTTCTGAATGCACAGCCGGGAAGGAGACATCTAAGCAGTGTATTAATAACACACTGACAAAGTAAATTCAAAGTGATGTGGAACGATCGCATTACTACTGAATTCCTCCTTTTTTTTGCGCTGGCTCTTTAAAGCATGTGCGCTTAATGAAGTTCTTGTCATTTAAAGAGGAAGGCAGCAGTTATGTAACGAAACATAATTACCTGATATGTAATGCAGCCAGTTTCGTGTCTCTTTAATTGTATTATAATATTTTACGAGCATTTTCCATGTACATATATATATATATATATATATATATATATATATATATATATATATATATATATATATATATATATATATATATATAAAACATACTATATAACTGCTTGCAGATGTCAATTTGTAATGACGATGCAATAAAGCCGGGTGTCTCATGATAACACTGCAAGCAGAAATACATATAGAACTGCATTCACCACAATCAGTCTACACATACATTTTTAAATAGGTAAAAAAATGTGCACAATTGTGGAAATCATGATACTAAATGAATAAAATTAAATACATGTTTAAATACAATCAAGTAATAGGAAACTAAAAGTACAATAACAATAATTCACTGAACAATTATAAAAAATAAAAATTATTAGAAGTCTATAAATATCCTAAAGCATTACATCAATAAATATTTGCAATTAAGGTTTTTTTTTTAGCTGTAAAACTTATGATGCATAATAATAATAATAATAATAATAATAATAATAATAATAATAATACCTTACATTTATATAGCGCTTTTCTGGACACTCTAAGCACATTTTTTGGGGGAATCTTCTCATCCACCACCAGTGTGCAGCATCCACCTGGATGACGTGACGGCAGCCATATTGCACCAGATCACACACCACACATCAGCTGATTTGTGGAGAGACGACAGAGTGATAACGCCAATTATGATATGGGGATGGTTAGGAGGCCATGATGGACAGAGGCCAATGGGCACATTTGGCCAGGATGCCGGGGTTAAACCCCTACTCATTTTCGAAGGACATCCTGGGATTTTTAAGGACCACAGAGAGTCAGGACCTCGGATTAACGTCGCATCAGAAAGACGGCACTCACTGAGCAGTATAAAGTCCCCTTCACTATACTGGGGCGTTAGGACCCACATAGACCGCAGGCTGAGCGCCCCCTGCTGGGCTCACTAACACCACTTCCGGCAGCAACCTAGCTTTTCCACGTGGTCTCCCTTCCAGGTACTGACCATGTGAGAGTTGCAGAGAGCTAGCTGCCAGCTGGAATATTCATAACAATAATAATTACAGTAAACTGAACAATTATGAAAAAATATATAAAAAATATAAAACATAAAAATGTCTATAAATATCCTACAGCATTACATCAAAAATACATCAATAAATATTCAATTTAAATATATTTTTATAAATTAAAAATTTTATAAAGTCTAAATATTTATTCTTAATTAAAAAAATGGTTGATAGATGTGCTTAATTGCTGTAAAAAACATGGTTTAAATACTATAAAGTAATATGTAACATGTTTAAAATAAGCAACATAGGATCATTCTGAAAACGTAGCCCTATAGACATTTCTGGAGATCGTGAATTATGTATCCAGAAATATGTATGGCTCCATTTAGTTTTTAAAATGAACACTACAAGGCGATATGACGCTGCTCCTTTTCGCGCTAACTAGCTGACTGCTAACCTCTGTATGGACGGCTTTTTTGCTGTTACCAGTTTGTCCAGTGGCTTGCCGCGTACGTTGACAGAGTTGACCATGACGACGAGATTTGAGTTCCAGAAAGCGGGTAAAAGAAAAACAAAAGCCAAAAAATAAAATAAACAAGTAAACAATAGGGTGAGAATGTGGTAAAATCTGAAAATGTGGAAAAATCAGGCGGCCGCGAGGGCTTGTTTTCTGGATTGATTTTGAAATCACTGTCGGTTGGGTTTAGGGAAGTAGGTGGGAGCGGGTGAATCGTTTAAAAAAATAAAAATAAAAATAAAACACACAATCGCTTGGGTTTAGAGAATTTGGTTAGTCAGTCGACAGCAGCCTCTGGTGGATTTACTCGAGAACCGTAGGCATGAATGGCACCCTCGAGAGAAATTTGAGATCTCATTGTACACTACACAGTGGCCTCTGGTAGATTTGCGAAAACATTAACTTCAAAAACAAAAAAAACGTACCTCCTGGGATGTATTTGACACTCTCCAGAAATGTATATAGGGGTACATTTTCAGAATGAGCCTGGGTTGGTACTATGAAACTAAAAGTACAATAATAATAGTAATAATAACAACAACAACAACACATTGAACAATTGAAAGTTAAAATAATAAATACAGTACAATATCTAGCTATTATTGAGGTTTTACTTTATATTTGTCTTTTGTGCTAAATAGAATTACAAATGCTATAAATTCCAATGATATAATTAAAAAATATTAATAAATAAAACTACGATAACAAGTAAATTAATTTCCATATTCCCATTTTATTAAAACTCTCATAATCATCATCACCACAGGATCTTTGGTGTCCCACGAAATTCTTTCACAACACCTAATCCTTATTTTCCACTAAATAAAGAACCAACTACACATTGACGCTAAGCCAAAAAAACAACACGTTCCCCTCATGTCTGGACAGGAGGAGGTTTAATTCTGGTCTTTCCCACCATCATCATCATCATCGTTATCATCATCATGACTTCAGCTAAGGTACCGATCCAGCAGTTAGAGCATATACACAACCACACAGCCAACAAGAACACGGGTACAGCTTTTAAAACTCGCACACTTTTGGTCGCCGACAGCAATTCTCATCCGAATTGTCAGGAGGCCTAAAAGTCTAAAACAAACCTTGGATGAAGCGACTTCAGAGGATGTGCATACAGTCAGAAATGAGTGAAAGACATGTCCTTAAACGATGATGATGATGATACAAAGTTAAAAGCAAGAAGGTCCTTCTCTCTTACCACAGAAGCTTAAAAATAATAATAATAATAATCAGGATTGCATGTGTCACTCGCACAAAGGGTCAAATAAATAATCCAAATGACATCCAGACCGTAGTTTTACAGATATTTCTACCAATATCTAAAACACTCAACATTCAAAAGGCGCAATTCTGTTTTTGTCGCGCATCAGAACGGCTTTTTGTGGTTCAGTAAAAGGAGAAAACTCCTCAAGGCACTGAACACATGGTTTCCGAGAGGTTCCTCAGCTGCCATCGCTTGCTACGAGACTACAGTTCAACACAATCTTACATCCACAAACGTTCCAAACACAAACCATTCCTACTGGGGACAGCTTTTTTTGTTTGTTTACTTGTTTTTTTTTAGAAAAGAAGCTACTAATTGAAGCCGAGCAGCTAAAATAACAAAATCTTTACACAAATAAAAAGCAGAGGGAGATCGGTTTATAAATGCTCTTCAACGAAAGGCGTATGCAAATGCATTGAGAACTCTGACCAATCGTCTGCGAGAATCTAAACAAGCACAACAGAGCTCAGAAGGCAAGTATGTCATTAAAAAAAACCAAACCCCGCCACTCAAATATGGATTTTTCATCTTGTTTTATCATCTCTACATTTACAATGCTACATTTATGTATAATAAAACTCTGTAAGTTCACACACATACATACACACAGTGCCCGTTCTCAGTTACTCTCATCGTTGTGCGCGAATATAAGTGTCCATTACCCCAACAAATACTCTATTATGGGTATTCAAGTGTGATTATCGCTCGTGAGCCAGATCTATTATAGAAACGTGTCTGGTTTGTTTTCTGTAACATTGTTCTCCAAGCGGTTTAAAAAGAGAAAAGGGCGCTTAAGTGCAATTGCTTGCCATCCTGTCTTTAAATGCATTATAAAAGGAGATTAGTGGAACTGAACAAAAATTATCGTCCAATCAGGGGAGGGCTTCAAGCTGATTTGATAAACAGCAACATAAATTGTTGCGTTTTAAGCGTTAAAAGATCCAACGCAGGAGATGTAATGCTATTTCTGGGAATTCGAATCAGCAGGATTCTGAAAAATGCATTGTGAAGTCATTAATTGACACTCTATGGTTGTCACCATACTGGTGAACGTGAATTTCCCACGAACATTTGAGCACGTTCTTAAACAACGCTGATTTGCCATTGCGTTCACGTGCTAAACAGAAATGATTGATTGGCCATGAAGTTCATGAGTTCACCAAACTCACCGCTGTTTACTGAGTGTAATCACAAATACAGGGACACTGGAGCATTTTAAAGCCGCGATTCATCAGCGAATCGCTTGTATGTCAGCCTATAGACAAACTAGCTGATCGCTGTGACTTTAAAACGCTCCAGTGTCCCTGTATCTGTGGTTACACTCAGTAAACAGCAGTGAGTTCGGTGAACTGATGACCTTCAGAGCTAATCAGTCATTTCTGTTGAGCATGTGAACACAATAGCAAATCAGCTGTGTTTAAGAACAAGCTCAAATGTAAGCGGCAAACGGACATTTAAAAAATTTCAGTAACGATTGGGACTGAATTCCAGTACCGTGACAACCCTAACACACACACACACACACACACACTAAGGAATAGCTCACCCAAAAAAAACTCGAAAAGCAAGACATAGGCAACTTTCCTCTTCCTTAAAACCTTTTAGCATTTTTAGCTAAAATCATGCTACTTGTTGGTCCATAAAATGCAAGTAAATGGCTAAACAAAATGAAACATGGGTCGATCCATTGGGTCTTGAAAAGATAATGATTGGCCTGTGCATGAAACTTAACATTAAATAATAATAATGTAATAAATGGTGTAATTCCTTGTACAGATCAATCCCTTTGCATCATAAGACCTCAATATACGACCAAGAGCAAAGGGTACTAATTTAGTTTTTTAATTTACGCTGAAATTGAAAGTAACAGTTGACCTGCGTTTTATGACTCAGCGCTTTGCCGAACATCGCTGACATAAAGGATGGCCTGCGGGTGAAACTATTAACCTCAAATTTTCTTTGCTGGGTGCACTCTTCTTTTATAAAAGGCCAATAAAATCTGCTCCGCATACCAAAACATCCACTGTGTGTTCAACAGCCTACATGCTAAACTGCGTAAGCCCCGCCCTCTGCATTCAATGCTAGCCTGCCTCATATAAAAGCTCTGGAATTGGACACGCATGCAAATGCGAGAGAGCCGAACCACCATGAGGGTTCCTGCTTTTTTTAACCAATGGACAATTACAGACGACATGCTTTCAAAAGTGTATTGTTTTTTCAAAAGACAAATTAAAACCGTCGTAAAATTGGGAAGTGGGACACACTCACACGATTTTCCAGTCTGAGAGCTTTAAAAGCAGACTTTGTTCTAGACGCTGATCAATCGGATGACTCGAGCACTGGAAGTCACATTATCCAACACAAAATAAAAACAATCACATCAAGCATTATCTGAACACAAAAACCGTTAGAGGATGATGTGGAGAGTTAGTGTTAAGCTGTGAAGAGTCTAGGGTTGCACAATACTGGAATTCGGTACCAGCCGATACTGAAATTTTAAAAACGTTCATTTCCTGCTAACATTTGAGCACGTTCTTAAACAGCGCTTATTTGATGGTGTGTTCACGTACTCAACAGAAATGATTGGCGGTGAAGGTCATCAGTTCACCGAACTCACTGCTGTTTACTGGACACTGGAGCATTTCAATGTCAGCTGAAATGCGTTATAGACAAATCAGCTGATCGACATGACTCCAGTGTCCCTGTACCTGTGTTTACACTCATGTAAACTGCGGTGAGTTCAGTGAACTGATGACCTTCAGAGCCAATCACAATCGCTTCTGTTAAGCACGTAAACACAATGGCAAATCAGCGCCATTTCAGTACGGGCTCAAATGTTAATGGCAACTCGACTTTTTAAAATTTTAGTATTGATTGGTACCGAATTCCAGTATCGTGACACCGTAGAAGAGTCCGTAATGCTTTACAGTTCCTCAAACCGAAACGGTCCTGAAGACAGTGGATCCCATTGGATCCGATAGGAACACGCCCCTCAGCCTCAACTGGCACTTCGATTGGCTGATGATTTTTCCTGGAGCTCGAAAGGGTGTTTAACTACAACCGTGTAATTCCGTACCGCAGCACGGGAAGGATTCAAGTATGATGCCCTTTCTCGCATGGAATGATGAAATGTCTCAACCTTGAAAGAAGAAAAATTATAACTTAAGTGCAACGCGCAAGTGCAATAATGATGCTTCCTCAAAGCGAGAATTCAGTTTTGACAGAAAGGTTGAGGCTGACGTTTCTCCATTCAAGGAGATGACGCCATGAAAAACTTGGCACTCATTCATTCCCAAATAAGGCCAGAGTGGGAGGAGTCACATCTGAGGCGGGAATTTCAGCAGCTCCGCCCTCCCCCCAAAATGCTATGCTCTGTCAATGTAACCGCTTCAGCACCATGCAGACCAGTCTTGAGATTTTTGCCTCTGAGAATCCAAACTTGAGACTATCTGCCATACAGGTCATCAGGGTAATCTCGACTCCGGCTTTCGCTGTAGCTGTTGCTATGGTTATTGTTATTGTTGTTGCTATGATTGGACATGTTCAACCCACCGCGAGATGGGCGGTGTTGCACATCATCAGGTTGACGATCCCCAAACAAGTCTGACTCCACCATAGGAGACGCCCCTGCGAACTCGGAGCGGTTTGTAAACGGTGTTGGAAGCGGGGCACCGCTGGACCCTGATGGCCCAGGAGCTTCTAGAGAGTCTACCAAGGGCTCGGTGTGAAAGAGTGTCGAGACACCGAGGCCTGCAGGCGTTTCAGGGGTCGGGTTTCCAACCTGAGTTGTTCTGACTGAAGTTTGTGAGCCACGGTGAATTCGATGGCTGACCACTATGTTGTTTCCAAAGCCGCCCATAGAGGCCATCGTAGTGCTGCGTTCCCGTTGGACCACGGCTGTCATTCCTCCTTCAGCCATTAGGCGGCGGATTCGAGAAAGTGCATCTTCTCCTGTGCCGGGCTCAGCTGCTGACTCCACTAAACAAACCAGACAGAACAGTGAGATGCTCATGTCAGATCCGGTCAGAATCAACATGAAATGGTTTGTGTTTCTCTAGTTTCTATAACAGTACAGTTTTCACTTTTAGGTAACCCCTCATGATCATTTGTTGTGAGGATTTAGGCAGTACTGCATGTACAGGTGAAGTCTGAATTATTAGCCCTCATAAATTATTAGGCCTCTGTATATTTTTTCCTCAATTTCTGTTTAACAGAGAGAAGATTTTTTCAACACATTTCTAAACATAACAGTTTTAATAACTCATTTCTAAAAACGGATTTATTTTCTGTTTGCCATGATGGCAGTACATAGTATTTCACTAGATATTTTTCAAGACACTAGTATTCAGCTAAAGTAAGATTTAAACTAGGTTAATTAGGCAAGTTAGGGTACAACGATAGTTTGTTCTGTAGATAATCGAAAAAAAAATATTGCTTAAGGAGGCTAATAATTTTAACCTTAAAATGGCTTTTCAAAAATTAAAACTTACTATTCTTAATATATATATATATATATATATATATATATATATATATATATATATATATATATATATATATATATATATATACACACACACATATACATATATATATATATATGTAAACATATTAATAAAAATATTGAGTCTTTTACTTAATATTATTAGATTTTTTTATATTTATCATATATTGCGTGCGACAGGTTGTTTGTTGTATAAAAAAAAAAAGAAAAATTGAAAAGCTATTTGTACTGCATGTTTCATATCAAAAAACAAAAACATATTAAACAAAAACATCTTTGAGAGACAAGTGAATTTCCAGAAATCAATACTGTGACCATAATATGAAAATAACTATACTGTGAAATAAGCATTTTTGTTAATGACCTAAAAAAAAAAAGCGCATCATCTTGGCAGGTTATCTATTAACTGCTCGTGTGTGTGTGCACACTGGGGCCAATTAAATAGAGAAAATGAAGGTGCAGATTAAATTAGAGCAGCTAACAGCAGGTAATAAAGCTCTAGAAACAGTAATAACAGCATAAAGCCCTCAGTAAGACACAACACAGATCTCAGAGAGGTCAGTTCAATCAATTTCACTCCATTACCTGTGTCAGGCAAGGGAGGAAGAGACAGGATTAGGGAAAAAAAAAGAAAAAAGCAAAGCAGTTACCATGATATGTGGCGGGCAAGTTGGTCCGGTTCAGTGATCCCTCTGAAACTGATGCCTGAACCAGTGTGTGTGTCATCTCTGGGTGTGTGTGTCTCTCAGTGCTGGTGCTGGCCGTCTGAACCGCTGCAAGAGTAACACATTTCACAGCTCTGAGTGGACATAATCAATATTGCTTAACACGGTTAGAGAAAAATCAACTGGAGCGTTACAGATATGGGTTAGAATCACTGTGGCTTTGAGCAAGACTCTTCACTGCAGGTTAGTTCACGGGTCTGTCAGTATGGCTGGGTTATATACAGAGTGCACAGCCTAAATGAGCACACCAGGCATTGGCCGGTATACGACAGCATGATAACCTTGGATAAAAATATCAGGGTTTCACTGTATCACTGTATTACTGCTCTGAAATATGTTGTTTTTAAATGTCTGGGTAAAAAAACAACACATTTTCCCCCACTGAACACAATACATCTTATTCTAAAGACATTTAAAACATTTTGGAGCAGTAAAGATGTCAGGCTAATTAATTTAAATAAATGTAGTTTCAAAATCACAGATTTATTTACAACTTAAACTTCTTTCTTTTTCATTTAAGATAGGCCACTGTTCAGGTTCAAAGAATGCTTGGATGTTGGTATACAAGCAATGTTCTTCAAATGTTTCCTGAATCGTGGGCTGACCAATATTTGTTAATGTGGATGTTCCTTTTCTGATGGAAATACTGTTGGCCTAAGTAAGTAAATAATTTAATCTAGTCGTAAAAAAATGTACTAAAGTGTAGGAATGAAATTTATCATATGTATTTGCTTATATGGCAAAACATGTCTTTTTCATCCACACTGACTCCAAAGGCAGATACTGATAAGATCAGGGCCTGGTGTGTGGACTTTGTGGGTTTTACGATGTGGTCACATGTTGATCGGTCAGTTTAAAATGTCTCAGTATTTGAGCTTTATCACATGGTCAGGAAAGATACAAAATAGATGTTAAACTTTGCTCTGGCTCCTCTCCTGCTCTGGAGGCTATCTTCTCTGACTCTACTGCTATTAGGCTTTCTTTGAGGCCTACTTACTGCTCTTTGTCTCTCTTTCTGTCCCTCCCCCTGTCTCTCTCTTTCAGGTAACTTTATTTAACATTTAGGCTGGGTAGAATTAAAATCATATGTTTTTATCATTTCATGTTTTATCATTTTATACAGTTATTTATAACTAATTCAGTTGTAACCATAGAGAATTATTGTCATTAAATCATTTCATTTTCAAGTATTTGTGAATTATTTTTGATTTAACATCAACGCTTAATTACTCCATATTGCAATACAACACAATCACATAATAGCAATGCTCACCAACATTTTTAGCTATTTATTTATAGTGCCTTTACTTCCGTTTTGGGTATAAGATTGCAGAAGGATGGTTTGACTAGAATGTACAGTTTTTCACCATCATACTGATAACTTTTAGTCATCTGCTGGAGTTTAAAAAAAACATTCTTACACCAAAAAAAAAAACTTACCATATACCAAGGGTATTCAATTGGCGGCCCGGCCTGCGAGGCAATTTGTTCTGGCCCTCCAAATAGTGTGACCAAGACATCAAAAATAAATTAAGTTCAGTTGAAAAATGGCCGCTTTAGTTATGAAGTGACGTGCGTCTGTTCAATACAGCATGAGCTGCAGCTGAAGGCCGCGCAGAGTGTGAGTCCCCTGACATTAATGATAAATGTCAGTGATGTTATGTAGTTTCAAATACAATATATTAACATTTCAATGTAGAAAAATTCAACATATGGGCTCTTATATGCTGTTGTATCATCACTCATATTGCAAGTCATATCTCTCCGGCCCCTCATTTGTGATGCTTTTCATGAACGGGTCCCCCCATGACAAACTAATTGAAATTTTTTTTCAAAACGAAATTTTTTTTGAGCGAGATGCTAATGGTCTAATCCGATTTAATGATTTATGCTAAGCTAACCTAAAATTAGCAATTTTTTTTAAAAAGTGGAGTGTTCCTTTAAGATCACAGTGCAAAAATTTGATTATGTTAGGAGAAAATGTTAACTCAAATTTATATAAATAGGGAAAATATCACGAGAACCATGAAAGAAATAAAAAATGTAGTCGTTTTTCACAAAAAGTATATATAATAGTTTGTAATTTAAAAAAAAAAATGTAAATTAATATGAATTTAAATGCATTATTCTTCTATTTCAGAAAATTGTTAGGTGAGCACACTCTTATTTTAATCAATATAACATTTATTTAATGTTTAATAAAACAGTTTTATTTAAATGCACCAAAATACATGGTCTTTAGTCATAAATGGATAAAAATATTCTCATTTATGATGAATATAATATTCAAATAATTTGTTGGCAATATTAAACCAAGCTAAATGTGTCCTGTAGATTTCTGCAGATGTCTTACTGTGTCTGGATGTGGTGTGTGCGCTCTGGAAAGTGCTGGCTGAAGGAAGTTCTCTCTCCGTTTGTGTTTCTGCATTCTGGAGTCGCACCACTGGAGTCTGTGTCCCCTGTGAGGTCACTGAAGGGGCGGCTTGACGCGGTTGCAGGCCAATGGCATTCATTAGGCCCATATCTCGGTCGAACCGCCAGCCAGACCTGCTTGTCCTGTCAAAAATAAACACCGCGTTTTTAAATCCATGAATAACACTAGTCTATGATATATTAAACTATGAAATCATTTTGTATTCAGCTCATTTCTGACCCTGGTCGCTCCACTCCACGGGTTCGGCTGCTGCTGTTGATGGTGAACAACGAATCTGCATTCAGATCTGACGGATTGTCTCCATCGCTGCGGAAATCACTGTCAACAAAACAGACAGACTTCATTATCTTATTTACACATCTAAGTGAATGGAAATATATGACATTATCTCACTTACTGCAGAGATAATTTTGCAAATGTACACTCACTGGTCACAAGACACACCTACTCAACTGCAAATATCTAAACAGCTGATCACATGGCAGCAACTCAAGAATATCTGCTGAAGTTTTTTTGGAATAGGCTTATTTTACCAGTCATCTAGAGTTTTACAATTGAGTTTTACCATTTTTTAATCCAATCAGCTGATCTCCAGGTCTGGTGAGAGCACTTTTAGCTTAGCTTAGCATAGATTATTGGATCAGATTAGACCATTAGCATCTCCCTCATAAAATAAAAAAAGAGGTTTGATAATTTCTCTATTTAAAGCTTGACACTTCTCTAGTTACATTATGTACTAAGAGCAACAGAAAATGAAAGTTGCTTTTTTCTAGGCTAATATGGCAAAAAAACTATACCAGGGGTGCCCAAACTCGAACCTGGAGGGCTGTTGTTCTGCAGAGTTTACTTCCAACCTCAATTAGACACACCTGAACATGCTAATCAGTGTCTTTAAGATCAATAGAAAGCTATAGGAAGATGTGTTTGTTGAGGGTTGGAGCTAAACTCTGAAGGACTGTGGCCCTCAAAGTTATGGACTTTACACTCATTCTGGTGTAATAATCAAGGAACTCTGCTGCTGTACCATGACTGCAGCAGGTGCAATAATATTTCAAAGCCTAAAACTAGCCCCCAGCTAGGCAACTAGCAACTTTTAAGGTAAGTAGCAACTAGCAACTTTTTAATTTCTGTTGGTATTATAAATTATCAAAACTCCTTTTTTTAACCGAAATGCTAATGGTCTAATCCAACTCAATTCTCGATGCTAAGCTAGGCTAAAAGTACTTTCGGCTGAATGGATTTAAAAATAATAAAATTCAATAGTTTAACTCTAGGGGAGACACAAAATGGGCCTATTTCCAAAACAAAAGTTCCTTTAATACAAATAATTCACACATAGTTGACCAAATAACACAAGTGAACTGTAACTGAAGCAGCAATGAAACTATTGTGACATCCTCCATCTGTCTGTGTGGGCTGTGATCGGATTATAAACCCATCAGTTTAGGGGAGAATTCCTTGAAAGCGATGAGCGGCAAAAGTCATTGGGCGCAGAGGTAATGTGGCCTGTAACCTTGTTAAAAAACAATAATTGCTTCTTTCCAGTTGAACAGCCGAGTTTCCTGCCACTAATGAAGAAAGTAATCTAATGAAAGGCAGGTTCAGGTAACATGGCGGTTTGTCAAAAGTCCGAAAACTGACACTGGGTGGGATCAGTAGCTCTCACCTGACTATTCAATTGGTATATATTTACCGATGAGAGACTAATTATGAATAAACTCAGAGTATCTGGCATATTTACATCCCAGAGTCAATGTTGACACTGGTTATGGAACAGGTTTATGGAAATAACTGATAGTAAAAATGCGTCTTTTATTGCACTGTTGAACTGTGTTTCATTTTATCTGCGATTTCCATGGCTACTGTGCTTCAGAGTGGCACTTGTTTTGCTTTTCTTGTTGGGTGGTGTACTGGTTAAGGATCTAGGCTAAATGCCAAAAGGTTACGCATACAACCCGAGCAGTAGCAATTAACAAACTATACTAGCTGCATACAGATGAGCTGGATACTTTTTATTTTTATTTTTAGGGAGTTTTTCACCTTTAATATGATATAGGACAGTAGAGATTTTAGACAGGAAAGCATTGGGAGCAGAAAGCAGGTTTTAAAAAAGTTTTAAAAGACTCTTTTAAAACCTTTATGAATGAAATTTTGAAATGTCCTTCTTATATAGGACTAAACACTAAGGATTTTTTTCTAATGGGCCAGTTGGTCATGTGGAAAAGAGGTTTACTTGCCTCATCAAAAAATAAATAAATAAATAAAATAAAACATTTGAATAATGCGCCAAAACGAGCAAAGCCAAGATGTATACATGCACTTTTTTTAATAAATAAATAAAAATAAATAAATGAAACATATTGATAAATCGAGCTTGGTTTCATTGTTTTTTTTAGATATATTGTTGGTGATTGGAGACATGGACAGATAAAAATTAAGGCTTGTTTAAAAGACTTTAAGACCTACAAGACAATATTTCAGTAAATTTAAGACTTAAGGCCTACAAAAATAGTTAGTTGAAATTTAAGACCTTGCGGAAACCCTGAGAGAGAGGAGAAGGATGAGCAAAGGACCTCGAGCCAGCAATCGAACTTGGGTGGCCGTGAGCACTTCTGTGCTATATGTCGGCGCACAGTGCCACTAGGCTATTGCCATTTAATTGGGATGTCTCCTGAGATAGAAGCAAATTCAAACCAAAATATATTTTGTAAAGAAAGTGTAAAATGATGGACAGAAATATTCAGTCTAAATTAATAAATCATAAATAATTGCCATGTACTATCGTTCAAAACTTAGGAAGCAAAACACAACTGTTTATCAATAATACCAATAAAAGAAATGCTTCTTAAGCACTAAATATAATATCAAATATATCATATCATATAATCATATGACGAAATACACAGGAATAAATATTATTATCACAGTAATATGGTTTCACTGTATTTTTTTAATCAAATATTAAAAATATGTTTACCAACCCCTATCTATATATATATATATATAAGGCACATGAAGAAACTAGAGAGTGTAGTTTAATATTTTGCATACTTTTTGATAAATAAAATGAAGTAATGTTTAATCATCAGCATAATGTTTATCTACAAAACAGCATAATACATTAATTCTGCCTAAATTAAACGACGACTTTAAATGTAAAATTAGTGACAGTATGTATTTACTGTACTAAAAGTACAGATGAATATCTCATTATTTTACCCAGCATTTTGGATACTACAATATCATGCTACCAACAACATGTTAACTCAAACCACACCAGTGAATTGAGCCCAATATGTGCCTGCACTTATGAGGTTTATTTCAGTTCATTCACGCTTCCTTGGAAGGTAGCTGCTTATCTAGACAATAAACAGCAAGGCAAATGCAACAGAGTAGGTTTTGGAACTGTTTTTTTTGTCCATGTAATAAATATACAGTAAGTTGCCATGGATAAAAAAACATTTACCAAGTTAACAAAACATAAATGATTGAGTTTTACGATTTGATAAGGACTTTCAACTTTGCTAAGGGCTAAAATTAAGCATGTGGAGCAGATGGCCTACTCAGAGACTGTTGCTTTAGCTGAGTGTTTACTTACACTGGCCTGCAAATGACCAGGTCGCCTTTATTGGTCCCGTAGGCCAATCCCATGCCTGGCTCTGGAAGCCACCGGGCAGAGTTAATACTGACGTGTCTCCTCTGATCTGGAGCCATTGGGTAGACCACATTAAACATCATCTGAAGAAACACAAGAGAACGCAGACCATAAAACACACAGAAATCAGAAAGACAATGTATTAGTCACAATACTTATTCTTTAAAATAATTTATGATGGTTATACAGTCTAAAGTTCGCTCTAAATAACCTTAATACTAGTTTACAAGAACCTCAAAACCTTATACAATTATGAGTGCCTCACACAGGTGAGTGGGTTTGACAAACCACCTGTAGAAAACACAATCCTTCTCTGTCATTTTAACCCACACTTGCACCAGTTTTGCACATTTGCACCAGACACTTTCTTACAAATCTCTAAAATAACATTGCTTGCATTTATGAAAAGTGCTTCAGTCAGATGAGTGGGCTTGACAAACCACCTGTAGAAACATTTCTCTCTCTCTCTCGCTCAAAAAAACCTCCTAAATTTAGCACTAAATTCTCTGAGCACAAACAGTTTGCTTGTATAATTAGCCCTTCTTGCCCTTCTTGTTGAATTGCTGAATGCCTCCTCAATTGTAAGTCACTCTGGACAAAAATGTCTGCTAAACGACTAAATGTAAATTTAAAAAGTAGTTTATAGGGTAAATTAAACATCACAGACATATTTTAAGGTGCAATTCTCGCAATTAGCATATCGTTATCTAAGGCTTTTAGCTTAAAGGTTATTGCACACTGAATCAGAAATTTTCATCCATAATTTTCACATTAAAAAATAAACTCTACCTCACGTTGTGTCAATCGTATTGACTTACTGCCTCCAAAACTTTCGTCCGCCATAAAAAAATTTGAACCGGGTTCAATTTATGCTTTTCGCATCCGAAAAAGCACTTTGAGAGGTGTTTTGACATTTCAGAGCCACCGTACAATCGGAAAGCTAAATACAGAATGCCGTCATTTGAGCTACAGATAACTTTACGACAAACACAGTGCATAAAATAAAGACAGAATGTGGCAGAGAGTTGACAATACCTATTAGCTGGATTCAGTGAATGCTGCACTGCTACCCTGCTGCTGCTTGGTGTGTGTGAGTCCATACATTTTGGCGTACTGCCCATAGACATTTTAAAAAGCATAGTCTGCTTTCGGTCCATTGTTTTGACAAGTCAACACAGCCTCCAGCTATTATAATGTCTGTAGGTACAGTCTCTGTTCAGGATTCGTTTACGTACGTGAATGTGTGAAGTATCACAAGCAATGTATGAGAATTCCACTGATTTCCTGAAATAAACTTTGCCTTTCAGGATAATCGTAGCGCAATCTTTGATAAGCAGGAGAACTCTCCGTCCTCTCTATGTAGGCTAGTATTAAATGAACACAACATGTAGCCTATTCCTCTTTGTTTTTCTACTTTGGGGAAATGACAAGAGAACGAAGTATCACCACTTGAACGGACTCAGAAATGTTTTGCGTTTTTTCGTGATGGATCAATTTATACGCATCAAATTCATCGTACAATGTTTGTTTACGTTATGAAGTTTTCATATATGAATCCAAAAAAACAACAACATGCGAAAAGTTCAGACTTCAGTGTGCAAAGACCTAAACTCCTAACTTGCTGCTTATTAATAGCTAGTAAGGCAGTGGCTAGGTTTAGGTGTTGGGTAGGATTAGGGATGTAGAAAAAGATCATACATTATAAATACTAATAAATGGGCAATATATTAATGATGAGGAGTTAATAATGGGAACTGGTACTTCAACTAAAGTGTTAACAATATTGCTTCAAATATATTCAATTCAATTACAATCAAGTTTATTTGTATAACTGTCTTCACAATAAATCTAGATTTCTGCATCTATTAAAAAAAAGTGTGGCGCTTACTCTAATAGAGGTTTCTCCTCCATGTGGCTGCTGCAGACGAAACACTTGCGCCACCATGTGGTCGGTGGTGGGATGGAGCAGGATCCGTCTGGAGGCCAGTCCTACCATCACATAGCAGCCCATGGGGGAAAGGCTCACTGAGATTGCGTTTGGACCTGAAAACAACATTCAGAGAGATATTTGACTAGTCTGAAAATATAAACAGTAATGGTCATTGTGGTATTGGCAAAAACAGAGTTATTAGCTGTATCCATCCACCTACTTTACAGAGTATGGAATCAGACAGTCAAATTCATTACATTTAACACCTTTTTAAGACTCTTTCTATACATTTCAAGACCATAAAACCACTTAAGGTTTCAACCAGAAACACTGGCGAGATTTTAACTTACAGTATGTTAACTAAATATTAATATAGGAAACTAATCTAAAACTAAAACATCATTCATATACTGAATAAAAATGATTAAATCTAGCTAATTCAGCAGGTTGCCGCAAATAGAACTGGAGAAATAATGGTGTTGCCTTAATTACTGCAGTAAACAAAGCAGCATGATGTCAAATCTAGTAGTATTTCATCGTTTTCATAAACTACACAGCATCCTGATGTTCGCAGATTTCTCTACATTGATCTATCAACTTTTAATACTTTAAGACCCCGCGGACACCCTGTTTAAAGTGCATTTTAAAATATCACATAAATGTTATTTTTATTTCTTATTTGTACAGTTAAAAAAAGTCAACAACACACATATTGCACATAGATTGTATGTGTGTATATATATATATATATATATATATATATATATATATATATATATATATATATATATATATATATATATATATATATATATATATATATATATATATATATATATATATATATATATATAATAAAACTTTTTAATTTTCTTTTCATTTAAATGTCTGTTATCTTGTGTTGATATACATGCATGTACCCTGACCTCCTGTAAGCCACAAAAATGTCCTTGTGTATTTGTACATACTTGGTGAATAAAGCTAATTCTGATTATGAAAATGCATAATAGAAATAAGGCCTTGATCACACCAAATGCACATTTTGTGTTTAGTGGCTCCTTTTTTGAATGGTTTACTAACAGCCACGAGTGATTTGCGCACTGCTTATGTGCCCTGCATGCCTCGCTTTTTTGCCATTGTGTGCTGTGCACATGCGGTTGAAAAAATTCAATTCTGAGCAGAAAAAGCGAGCTAGGTCAGTCGCATCTTTTTCATTCTCCAATCAAATGAAAGCAGAGGCGGGGTTTACATTGAGCTGACAGCAATGTTTGTGTTGTCAAGATGACTATGAAGATTTTTTAAGATGAAGGAGAGACTAGTGGTCACTGTTTTGGGTTATTCAGAGCTGTATGACTTCACAAATCTGGAATATCACACTATTATTACATTTTACAATTATAACAATATCAACAACAATGCTCGCGCATAATACGCAGTGGATTCAGTTGTTGCCTGGCAACATAAAAAGCGCAGTGCACTTCTTTTTTCTTGCCACCAAAAAAGGCAGTGTGGTGTGTGTTTGGTGTGATCAGGCCCTAAGATGGTAATAAATGTTGAAAATGCAAATAATACAACCGAGTGGAATACATGTTTTATCGAATAAGAAATGGTGTATAAACTACAATGGAAATAAATTTATGTCAATAAATTTGAGCTTGCGCATAAAAAAGGTAATCGTAGATCACATGATAACAAAAATGAAAATTATACAGCATCAACGGACAAACTAGAAGACCAACCACATTGTAAAGCATCTGAAATGTTGTTTTGGTCATTCTAAAATTCCTCAGCCAAAGTCTGTCTTTAAAGTGGTTCAGTATTATTACCTCAAGAACTTGTCTCTCGCCTCCAAAAGCCATGCATATTCATTGCATTTCAGCATCAGCTTGTAAGGCACAAGTTATTATACAAGAAAAAGGACTCACAGTGGCTACTCCTACTGCAGCAAATTACATTTGTCACTTTGATATTTGGCACCAGTTCATCAAGAAGTGACGATTTTGTTTTCTTTGACTCATTGGACGGAAACGGTGCTTTATTCACAATATTTTTTGCAACATTCCAGTTCGAGAATAAGTTTAACATGCATCTTTGGATGGAAACACAGTTATTGATTGACGGATGAACAGTTCTTTAACACTGACCGAATCTTTTGGTGTAGAGCATTTCTCCCAGGTTATGGGGGGCGAGGGAGTAGACGGCTAATATGCCTTCATCCGCGAAACCCCGCTGGCTGCTAGGAATAAACACAGCCAGAAGCTGCCCGTCTGCTGAAATATCACAGCTGGCGTCGTTGTAGATCTTACAATGAGGAACCAGCACATTCACAGTGGCTGAAAAAAAATGAGATCAACAAACTTATTGAACATTTGAAGCTAACAGATAGTCACATGCAAAAATTTATTTATAAGCTCAAATCCAACACTACTCGGAAAATCATACCATTGCTGATCTCTGGAAGATCAAACTTGGTGAAATCCCACCATTGCAGTCTGTAAGTGGTGTTGGCAATGTTGCTGGCCACAGCTGACTGTCCGTCACCTATAGATGCACCTGAAAGAGATTTACGGTCAGATTTATTTAAATTCCCCTTTCCAATCTAGAATATAAGTGCTTCATGTTATACAATTAGACATGAAAAACATCTTTCTTGTACCTGCTAATACTCTGTTGATAGAAGA
This sequence comes from Danio aesculapii, assembly GCF_903798145.1. Taxonomy (NCBI): domain Eukaryota; kingdom Metazoa; phylum Chordata; class Actinopteri; order Cypriniformes; family Danionidae; genus Danio; species Danio aesculapii. The sequence continues at coordinate 29,457,173 of NC_079459.1, read as the reverse complement.
GTGAGTGGCCAGGCCTGACTGACCCCTTTCGTGAAAGAGTCCAGCATAAGGCAAGTACTCTGGTAACAGGAACCTCCTTCAGACAAAAACACACATCCAAAAATATGTACATTAACAAACAGTAACAAAACATATTTACATTTCAAGCACAGTTCAGTTTGTCCTTCATTATATACACTCACCGGTCCCTTTATTAGGTAAACCTGTCCAACTGTTTGTTAACGCAAATTTCTAATCAGCCAATCACATGGCAACAACTGGATGGATTTAGGCATGTAGGCATGGTCAAGATGATCTGCTGCAGTTCAAACCGAGCATCAGAATGGGGAAGAAAGGGGATTTAAGTGACTTTGAAAGTCGCATGGTTGTTGGTGCCAGACGGGCTGATCTGAGTATTTCAGAAACTGCTGATCTATTAGGATTTTCACGCACATCCATCTCTAGGGTTTATAGAGAAAGGTCTGAGCATGACAATGAGTTCACTGCACTCAAATGGCCTCCACAGTCACCAGATCTGAGTCCAATAGAGCACCTTTGTGATGTGGTGGAATGAGAGATCTGTATCAAGGATGTTCAGCCGACAAATCTGCAGCAACTGCGTGATACTTTCATGTCCATATTGACCAAAATCTCTGAGGAATATTTCCAGTACCTTGTTGAACCTATGCCACGAAGGATTAAGGCAGTTCTGAAGGCAAAAGGGGATACAACCCGATAATAGTAAGCTATACCTGATAAAGTGGCAGGAGAGTATGTACAGCTTAAGAAAAATGAAGCGAAAACTTGAAAATTCTCTGATATCTGAATTAAATTGAATTTTTTGTCAGTAAACTACTGATATTTATTTTAAATATAAAACAAAAAAGTTAAAGTCCAATATGTTTTCCATAATATAACACAAAAAGGTGTAATGTTTTCAGACTTAATTATATTAAGTCACATTATTACATTCATCACAAAACTGATGTTGTATCTTCAGATCAATTAAGAAATAAATATTTAAAATATTAAATTAAATGAAAACTTTTGTTATTCTGGACTACTGTAATTTCCTGAAAAAAAATTGAAATAAAATATTATAATTGTACTCAACCCCTACCTATAAATCCAATAATCGTTTTTACAGCGTCTAAAAAAAACCCAAGCAGTAATATATCATAAAAATAGGACTGCATATCGTACTACAAGAATAAAAATGATTAAATTTGGTACATGAATAACAGAGCAATCTGTGCATTAGAATAATCCTTTTATTTACTTTCCTTGGCAATGTCGTAACGATGACGTATTTATTTTTAGGTGCATAAGGCTTAAATAAAAATGTTGTTTTAGAATGAAGATAAGAGTTTGATCAAAGGTTTACTAGAACTGAAATGCTACAGCGTCACATTTTTTCATGAATTTCCGACTAAAAACTGGACAAAAGGTGGAATGGATTACATGTTGTCGAAAACTGATCGCACTGGATCAGTATGTGGTGTGGCACGGAGTGGTCGTCAACACACCGCCCGTACTGTTGAAAATATCACCACTGTCGAAGCCATGGTTCCGAGTCAAAAAGACACAAGAAGAATGCTATGTGGTGATAGAAATCAGGTGAGGAGGGAAATGTATACAGGAATAACCTAATTACTAAAATAATTTCATCTATTTGCCATCTAATTACAAAATATAATTAAAGTTGGAGGTATTTTGATGAAATTCTGACAAGAGTTAATTTTGCTTGGGTTTTTTTGAGATATGGTGTAGAATAAATATTCTTATCAGACATTTACAGAATAAATAAACTATTAACATTTTACACAAATCACTACCTAAAAATCCTAAATAAAAACAATTTTCAAGTGGTCATTTTTCCATAGCTTTATGAACAGAAGAACACGAACTTTGAAACAGTAGCACTGAGTAGAAATGCTACTTGTCACATCTGACACTGACCGTGGGACGAAGCGTCCAAGAGAAGGGGCTGACATTCGGGCGTTGCGGGGCATTCGGTGTCTTGTCCTGTCTCCAGGCTCCCTGTGAAAGTGAAAGAAAAGGAAAATAAACATAATTAAAACCCAAAACCAACAGGATGAACACAGTAAATGTGCTCACATATCCGCAATTGAAACAGCATGGTAATATAGCTGTGTGCAAGCATGAAGTCCAGATACAGTCAGTATCATCACACTCACTCAATGTCCTCATAGTCTCCATCACTGGCCTCTGGTGGCATGGAGGAAGGGTTGTTGGACTGGCTGTCGGCTTGAGAGTTTGAGAGCGTCCGCAGGCGATTCTGCAGGGAACGCTGGCGTATGCTTTCTCTCCGAGACAAATACTGGATCATCCTTTGAGCATAATAAGCAGCCGGAGACAGCCTGAGGAGAATTGGAAGAGAAACAGGGATCAAACTACCAAAATCAGCGAGTTTATACAGACAAGCCCTGCATACCCCTGGCAAATTATGACTTAAAGTTTTTGTTTAAATGCAAATAAAAGCTGAGAAATGTTGTTTTTTTCCACAATGATGCCTCTTGTACATCTTATTATGATTTGAGAGAAGGTTGTGTCATTTCCGGTCAAAAGAAACCTTGCTGGTTGAATAAAAGTCAGATTTAATAAGTAAATTTCTGGGTTGACTGTACATTTAGACTGAAACTAGAGTGTATCTGTATACCTGGCAGGATCAGGGTATATGGGATGATCTCTGGAGCCAGACATATCATACCGAGAGAATGGAAACAGTGATGATTCCAGTAACCTCCTGAGGAAAAACATCATACACAAATGACAAATCGAAAGGTGTGGCCACAATTACTATTGCTCAGTGAAATGCAATCACTTCAATGGGAATGCACTTGATTGTCACACTGCCCAAAGGCAAGCAGCTTGCTTTGAAAATTAATTCTACGGGAGCTGTGATTAATTTATCATACATTTCTTGACAACGGAGCTCGTCCGCCTGTAAATTTTGCTAATATCACCACACTAGGGCTGCACAGTTATTTGAAATGAGATCGTAATTTAACAAAAAGCTGATTCTTGTGCAACTGTTGTCAGGAAAACATCGGCTCTGTGATCAGTAGTAAATTTCCTCCAGAAGGGTAGAGGGCGCTCTTATGCAGAAAATGCAAATATGGCACAAAGAGGAAACACAGAGTCATAGTTCACTGAGAAGTCACGCAAATAGCTGTCAAATTGCAGAACAATTCTCTTCAATTTCAGGATTCATTCATTCATTTTCTTTTTGGCTTAGTTCCTTTATTAATCAGCAGAATGAACCGCCAACTTACGTTTTACGCAGTGGATGCCCTTCCAGCTGCAACCCATCGCTGGGAAACATCCATACACACTCATTCACACACAGACACTACGGACAATTTAGCCTACCCAATTCACCTGTACCGCATGTCTTTGGACTTGTGGGGAAACCAGAGCACCCAGAGGAACCCCACGGGAACTTGGGGAGAGCATGCAAACTCCACACAAAAATGCCAACTGACCCAGCTGAGGCTCGAACCAGCGACCTTCTTGCTGTGAGGCGAACGTGCTACCCACTGCGCAGCCCAATTTCAGGATTGCACTATTTAAATCATCTGCGATCTTTTGCGAATCTTGTCAGTGAACTTTGGCTCCAGCTGCTGGAGGTTTGCAGTTAATTACTGAGCCGGTTTTACTGCCAAAATACACATGTAAATTGCCTTTGATTAATCATGCAGCCTTTGACCACACCGTAAATCAAAACTGAATGTTGCATCTTTTTCCTGCCCACCTTCTGAGTGAGTCCTCATCTGGATTATCAACAGGCACCTCTGGGTTTAAGGCGTCTTCTGCTGCTTCAGACGAAGCACTGACTGTTGGTTGCCGGTACACGCTTTCCCACTGCCCTGTTTCCTGATTGTACACCAGACCCATAGGCTGTTGGCCCTGCAGACCAGAAGAGGCCTCGCCCAACTCCATGGGCCTCATCTCAGGGGCCTGTGCCTCCACTCGTGCACTCTGACCCGGATCCTCAAACGGAGGCACTGAAAGCGGCCAGGATGGTCCTTCTTGAGAGGAAGAGGAAGAAGAGGTCTGACCAGAACGTTCCCAGCGCTGGGTGTCGTGGTTGAAGGTGAGGAGGTTGTGGCACGAACGGCAGCGATTAGGGTGGTTTTGAGAGGGGCTAGCAACCGCGCCTCCATTTCCAGTGTGGGAAGAGCCGTTATGTGAGGGCCCGGGCCGTTCTGTGTCCATGCTACTGTTGAGTAGCTCCTGCATGGGTCCCGGTGCACCCGCCACCTCTCGACTACCACCAGGTCGCTCCAGTTCCTGCATGCGTTCATATTCCATGAAGTAACGGCTCAGGTTGCATTGGAGGACGTTCCGTATGGAAGCGGGGTTGTTGCGTTGGGTGTTGTCATAAAAAGGGTGGTGACCACTACTTGTTCCATCATTGGGTCGTCCCTGGTTGAGCTCCGTGCCAGGGAGCACAAGACCCCGGCCTTCTGTTGCAGATGTGTATATGGGTGATGAAGATGAACTATCTGGAAACCTGCGCAAAGAAAGAAGATCCATAGAAGAGGAGCTCGTCCTAGGAGGGGGAACTATACCCCTTCCACTGCTAGTTTCTACCCCAATGGCACCCAACCCATGTTCATGTCCTGTGCTCAGCAGACTACCTGACCAATCAGCCCCTGGGAGACGTCCAGGGCCCTCAAGGTGGCCGGGTACCTGTGATCCCAAGGGATCAATAGTCCTAAGAGGCAGAAGACCCCGGTGTGCTGAGTTCCCTGCAGTCCCGCTAAACACACTGCTAAAAGCAGAAGGTCGGTCCGAGGTGCGGGTCTGACTAGGAGCGGGTGAGAAGGCAGAGGGACCGGACTGAGTCTGTGGTTGTGTCGAATCTGAAGGCTGGAGGCCTGTCGGATTCTGTGTGAATAAATTCCGTGAGGCGGCACAGCGACTGCACAGGCAGCCCAGACCCAAATGCTGCGTGCAGCCCTGTAAGGCAGGGCGGTCAGACGGTTCTGTCCGCACCGGGTACTGGAACCGCGGTACGCTGGGAGGCTCCCGGGGCTCTGGCGCAGGGCGGGACTGATCATTAGCCTGTGCCCCTGAAGAGCGAGAGGACAAGATGTGAAGAAAATTGTGCAGGATTGGTGTGCGACGTACAGGCGGAGAGCGTAAAAGAGAACGTTGCCGAAACAAAGCCATCTCCATACTATCCATGGGGACCTCAGAGTCATCTTCATTCTATAAAAACACAGCAAAACATTTGTAAAATAATGTTTATCACTTCATAAAAAGGGGAAATAAACAGGTATTTGCAGCTATTTTGACAGTAAAAAGGGTCGCTTCTAACCTGCTGGTTTGATGGGTTCACAATAGCAGTCAATAAATTATGACCAAGAGGATCAAACCTCACCAACCTGATGAAAGATGATAACTTATTTAATACATAAAGTCTGCAACACATTTTACAATTTTACATTTGACACGTTTTGCAATGTGTCATTTTTACATAAAACAGGACATGCACTGGATTACTTGATTTTGTCCCCTAGAAATTGATGTATAATTACCAACCGCATATTAACTAAAGGAATAGTGCACCAAAAATACAAATTCTGCCATGATTTACAATTGAAAAAAGCTGGAAACCTGTATCCATTGACTTCCGTAGTATTTGTTACTTCTACTATACAAGTCAACGGCTACAGGTTTACAGCTTTCTTCAGAATATCTTCTTTTGTGTTCAACTCAAAGCCTTGGAACCACTTGAGGGTCAGTAAATAGTGAGCAAATGTAATTTTTTTGGTGAACGATCCCCTTAAAATGCTCACATTATAAAAAAGGAACATGTATTAAGAAAAAGAAAATGGGGTCAGATTTTAATGCATATCATCACTTCTTAACACTATTTGTTCCCCACCGGACACGCTCGGTTTCACTGGCCGTCTTGACTACAGCAAAAGGCTCTGGTCGGCTCCAGTCCCAGAAGTGAAGCTCATTGTTTGTGGCGATGAGGAGGAGCTGAGCCGTGGGGTGAAACGCTAGAGAAGCGATGGCAACATTGCTCTCGGTGAACCAGCTCTCACTACCACCCTGAGAATGGGGGAAAATAATCACAGCATTTAATTAAACTTCAATGCTTGGGTCTCTTAATACCAGGTATACACGATTTGGAGTGTGATTAGATCTGATAACTGCTACTAAACGAAATGAAAATCAAACACAAAATAACACAGAAGATAAGAATGTTTGCAAAAGGGGAAAGTCCACATATCTTAAGAATAACTACTAAATTAAATAGCACTGAAGCTCACATGCAAGTCCCAAATGCGAACTTCTCCATCAAGGCACCCAGAGGCAACCAGGCCAGAGATGGTTGGGTGAAAGGTCACACACCAAGGCGTGCGTCGATGGCCCACTAAAGAGTGCAGGCACTTTCCTGTTTTCACATCTGTGATGTAGATGTTATGGTTGACGTGTGTTGAGGCCACAAGATTCCTTTAAAGAAATGTAAATACCATGTTAGTATAAGTAATTGACTATCAAGTGTTTTCTAGTTTACGATGTTATTTTTTAATTGATATTGATTGTTACCTATCTGGACTGAAGGCCAACAGGAAGGTTGATCGTGGATTATCTGGCAACTCTACTTTCTGTAGAAATAATTGACATACATATCTCAGTGTTTTCCACACACTTTACTTGGTCGGGCTGCTCAGGTATATTAACAGCCAATCAAGTATATTTGATGACAGTTTTTTTTTTTTAACCAACATTATTATCCTTTTACACTTTTTCGTATCCGCCAAAGATAACCAAACATCCACGTTTGATTAACCAGTGGAAAACCTTCTCTTGCTCTACACATTTCGTACTGTTCATAGTATGTGCGCAAGAACTGTCAACAACACTTCCTCAGACAGTCTCACGTGCTCTGCAGAGACCCACAGAGATGCGCCTATTTGAGGCGTAAAAAATCTCCTAAAATGCCTGGGAGTCGGCTTTTGCATTCACTTTCTAAAGCTGCTGCGTTTTTGCATTACTCTTTTATTAAAGACTACTTTCCGTTTGGCTTTGCAGCTGACAGCACGTACAGCCGCGAGACCTAGAGAAAAAGTAAATAATAGATTCTTTAGGCCCAATCCCAATTCTACCCCTTAGCCCTTCCCCTTACGCTTTGCGCGTTCTCGTGAAGGGGTAGAGGTGTCCAAATTAGCGTGAAGGTGTAGGGCTAAGGGGAGGGGCTACATACCCCTTCGAACTGAGATTTTTTTAGGACCACACTACAAACCAGGGCGTAAGAAAATTTTCCAAAATACACCAGCCACAACGGCAGCATAGCTGCACCCGGAAGTAAGGAGATCTACAAATTAGTATTTTTGTCATTATTACGAATTTTTACCACAAACAAGCAAGTGTTTTAATATATTTATAACACAGTTCATGTTTTACCGCCAAGCTTAAAAAAAAAAAAAAAAAAAAAAAACCCTAAAATAAAAATAGATAAATTTCTATAAAAAATCTATAATCTCTAATAATATCTCCTGTATAGCAGTCCCATTACATTCTGTCACTCGGTGACACTCGAATACCCTGTCAGAAAAGTCTAGTGGCTGGGAATGACCTTTTTACAGTGTCTGCTATAATGTTGATGTTGTTTTCGTGTGTTTACATAGATGAATATGCCCACAATGTAAATGCACAATACAGTTACGAGCTTACTGCCACATTAGATCATTATGATAACATGATATATGCCTTCAGTGATTTTCTAAAGATAAATACCGAACAAAAACGCAACTGGAATAAGTACAGCAGTCACAATCTCATATGAAGCAAGAGATCGATGATATGATGAAGTGTGCAGGTGCTGTAGTGCTTTCCCATTTCTTAGGGGTAAGTTTTGAAGCCCTTCCTCTTCACACTCTGTTTCAAGAGCCAAGGTGTACAAAAATAGAATTGGGATTGGGCCTTAATCTAAAGAATGAAAAAAAAAATAATAATAAAAAATAAAATAAATAAATAAATCAACTCATTTGCCTTATTTAAATAATCTACACTTTTTATTCAAATTATAAATTAATTATTAAAAATGTCAATTTTAGGGATATTGCCTGTTTTATTCATTTTTTCTGTCATTTATTTATGTGCTGTATATTTTGTTAATTTGGTAAATGGTATCAATTAAGTGTACATAGCTCCTAAATAGCATAATATGTTTTCAACAGCCTTTTAAAACTTTAACCTATTGAAAAGAAACTGTGTATAACAGTGTCATACTAAAAAACACATAATTTTTCTGTCACATGTAGTTAACAATTTATGTGCCATGAGTAAAGGATGTGTTTCAATCCAGCTACCACCAAAAGTATATTCCAAACCTGTGGGAAGCACTGTATCTATATATTTTATTTACTTGCATGTCCATTTTGGAAATTAAAAGCATTTCTTAACAAATGTGCCACTAATTTTAATTATGCAACGAATATAAATATATTAAAATAAAATCAAGAAATTATGTGTAATTTGCCTACTGTTATAAGTGTTATTTACTATACTAAAACAACACCAATAAGTAAAAATTCTAAATATGCTAAAAATGAAATATTTTAATATAATATGTAAAAATCAGAACCTTATATTATGGTGTCATTTATGACATTTCTATAACACAATATTTACATTAATATTACCATGTTTACAAGATTGTTTTGCGTATGTCACAATCCCTAAAAATAGCTTAATTTTCAAAACATATTTCAATGTCCAGACAATTTTTCAATAGGTTGAAAAATTTGAATCTATTTTTTATTTTTGTTTTTATGCATAATATTTAATTTCTACAACACACCATTATCATCAATATTAATATAGTTACAAGATTCCATCCTTCTATGTAGGCTGTCAGATTGGAGAACTAAATCATTTAACTTCACAAATGGCTCAAATATTTCACCGAAACACTCGTTAAATACAATACATTCATAAAATGAACCATTATTAATTATTTGATAAGTAAAATCTGAAAAAACGTTGCTGAAGGAAAACTTCAATAATTAAATGCTGCAAAAACACACTTAGCAAGAACTGAATGTGGTCTATATGAGGCATGGGCCGGTATAAGGTTCTGACTGTATTTCAACCTTAAATAAAAATATCCTGGTTTTACGGTATTGTGATTACAACACGAAAATAAATTATTTTTAAATGTCTGGGTAAAAACTGCAACTTTTTTTCCCTTTGAACACAATATATTTTATTTTGGGAACCATTTATAATATTTTGGAGCAGTAAACATGTCAGAATAAATAATTCAAATGGATTATTGACTTCTGCTGTCTTCATTAGTTTCAAAAATGGATTTCTTTACAATTTAAAATGGTATCTTTGGATATCTTTTCTGCTGAAGGTACTGACATAAAAAAAAAACCTTACATATACCATAGAAACGGAAAAGCAGAACATTTTGGCGGTTTTAAAACCTTCACTTTTCCAAACCGCGGTATACCTTGAAAACGGTCATCAACCCATGCCTAGTCTATATAGGCATGTCTGATGTGTGTAGGCTAGAGAGAACCATTACGAAGATTAAAACTGATACCCTACCTGGCTCTGCCATTTCATCCAGCGTGTTCGGTCTTCCACCAGCTGCTGCAGGAGCCGCTGAGAGCCCAGAATACGAGCTCCTCGCTCTCGACCCGACAGGATCAGCACAGAGTTTCTGTTCTGCACAGCCATTTCTCCCTCTCTAGTGCTCCACGGCCCCGCCGGCCTTCCTCACACTCGGACCGGACACTAACTCAGCAGAACGCTGGCCATGTAGACTGGAAAACAGCCACAAAAACTGAGCTTAAATCAACAAACACAGTCCAGGAAAACACTGGCACACCATTCCATGTATAAGGCTCATTCCCTGACTGCATTTCTAAACATATTTCAGATTTGTAACTTAAATGACATCTTTTTAAATAATAATAAGACTTATTATGTGACAAAAGTTATCATTTTAAAGCTTTAATAGTATATGCAATAACAATGTCATGTGGCTGCAGCTGTTCAGGAGATACAATGATGGCTACAATAGGCCCTTAATCAATCCATAAACCAGCCTTTTGACAACAGACCTGAAAAGGAAAAGCCCTCTGGGTGTTTTGCTACGATATTACACTAGAATTTACCTCTGGCTTGGTTACATTATATTAAAAACACAGACCAGGAAGATCTCGTGCTGTTGGGGACAATTAAAGCCCTATCAGATGTGCTGAAGCATGTAAACAAACAAGCCATTTAAATCCACGCGGTGTCAGTGAAATCTTCGTTCGCATTTGATCAAAATCAACCCCAAACAATGAAACATTCACACAAACAGAGTGGATAAAGGCAATAGATGTGTTTTCTGATCGTATAACTAACAATTTACTCACTGCCGTGCCCGCCCAAATATGGAAACTGAACTGAAAGCTACTGTGTTAGCCACCGTTTACTCGCTTTAAAAATAGATTTAATTAAACGTATGCCATTCTTAACAGTGCCATAATCATAACCCACAGTCCAAGTTTGTTGAAAATCAGATTAAAACGCAAAACCATTGATATTTTACAGACCTGTTTTGTTGTGTTTGTCAGTGAAATGTCATCGAAGGCGCTTCTTAGCCGCTTAGCCGAGCTGAATCGTTATTACCCGACCTGGACTGACAACCGACCTATCCGAAACGCCGTGCTCTTTACATTCACGTCATTTAGGAGAATATAAATAAAACCGTTTGGATTATCGGGACATTGAGAAAACGTATTGTGCTGGCTATAGGTGAAATTATGTTAGCTAACTGGTTTGTGGGTAGCTCGGCGTAGACAGGCATACTAATCGAGAGCAGGGAGCATAGAGCTACTTTAGGTCTGTTAATCGATTGCAGAATGGATTGCACCTCAGGCTAATAACAGGTGGAGTGTGTTATTATTATATAACTTTTTTGCCATTTATTCATTTTCTTTCTTGGCTTAGTCCCTTTATCAATCTGTGGTCGCTACAGCGGAATGAACCGCAAACTTATCCAGCATGTTTTACGCAGAGGATGCCCTTCCAGCCGCAACCCATAACTGGGAAACTTTCTGGCCACAATACATATATATGTATTTTTTTTTAGGTTGTGTTACTATACACATTCAGTCTCCACTATTACTATATGTGCTTCCCAGCCCACTTTTTCTGATAGCAACAATGATTCCACAAAGAAATAAGTTGGTTTAAAAATACCACATTTATTTAAGCTTTAAATAATTACATTCTGAGAAGGAAATGTGCAGCTGTGTCGATAGAATTGTGCTTTAAAATACAAAGATCAAACGATTCTAAAACATTTCTAATACAAAGCACTCATTTGTACCATTATGCAATAATAATGACATTTTACAGCATCAACTATTCATAGATAACACACAATCATTAGTGTGACTACTCACATGTACTAATTGAATGACTCAAGATCGACAGCCATTTTATTATTGAGCAAATCTGTTGTGCTTCCTTTTAAGGTGTGTGAATAAGTGTGCGTTGCTTCTTGCATTCAAACATTACATGGTATTTTAGAAATAAAGCACGGCGAATCACATTCTTGAAGTCTGTACAACAACTCAAGCATGACATTCATAAAGCAATCAAGTTGGGTACAATATGCACCCTTTCCTTTGAAAAGTAAAACTCTCAGTTTACTTAATTCTCAACAGTATGGTAGTTCTAAACGTCATATTAAATCGCCCTCTCAGCAAGTCTAGTTGTGCTTAGCCCGACCTCCTTTCAGGTAAGTCTTCCAGCGCTTCACATAGTCTCTAAAAATGGGGGCGCCATCGATTGAGGCGAGCAGCTGTAACTGGTTGATGTGTGTGGTGTGATAGTCCCATCGTGCTAAATTAGGGGCAACCCCCAAGGTAAAGTGTCTCAGGTCATAAACTGTTCCAGATCCTGTATCAAACAATGGCAACATGGACTTGAGAGATTCCAGTCCTTGACTGAAGAGTATTCCTGCTTCTCGACCAAGTTTGTTGCCTGCAGTCTCCGCCACATCGTACAGCCCAATCAGGGAGTAGATAAAGCCATTAAGGACAAACGAACTTGGCGTTGTGGGGTATTCCTCATACCAGTCAAATTTGTTCATGAATGTAGCCTTCACACCATGTTGTTCTGGAGTCCTTTTGAAGGGGGATGTTGCACGAATTGCGGCCCCAAGGTACGAAGGGTTGTGCGTCACTAGGTACGCCCTTACCAGTGTTGACATGGCTTGGCCTTGGGCCATAGCAGAGTACCATCCGGGCTCCAAACTCTTAAACCCCTCTCCTAATTTACGAGTCACCTTAATCGGCCATCCTCCATGTTCATCCTGGTTATGAAGAAGCCAATCGCTGGCAGCAAAGAAGGCAGCCATGTGTGCAGTGGAAGACACAGTGATATTGCTGATGAACCCAGAACCTTTAAGAACCAGCTGGACCACACGCCGAGGCATGATTTTGGTTGCTTTAACCACTTTGGTGTTGGACAAACCAACTCCTTTACGTAAGTCTGTCACTAAATCACGACTGACGGTGCTCCAGGTGGCTCTCGGTCCAATACCGTAAATGACTTCTCTGTCTTTCAAGGAAAGAAGAAGTGGACTAGTGATGTAATGTATGATGTAAGGAGGTCCTTTTTCTGTGGTCTCCAGAACAACAGAGACGCTACCATTGGAGATGAACTTCACATCGAAGCTCAGGACGAAATCTTTCACATTGTCCAAGACTAAAAAGACACCTTCAGAGTTCTCTATAGAAAGAATATCATCTATGTTAATTAACAGCAAAACAGTCTATTCAAACTTCTAAGATTTTCAAACGGAGTTCATACCTGCTGTGACAAAATGGTGCACAAACCCAGAACGCCCTTGATCTTGGATCTTGGAGAGCGTGCAGCCCTTAGGGACGTCCCACGGACTTGAGCCGCCCTCTTTTTCCTCTAACATGCCATAGATCTTTATGTCAGGAGGCTTCTCTGTGAGATTCTTGCTGTAGTGGCTCAGCCCATACTGAGCTATCTGGATGGGGTAGAAGTACCCCTGAGGACCCCACTGGGTAGAGATCGGAACACCTGCGAACGATAAAACACAAAAGGTTGATGCCAGAAATGGGATGACTCAGTATGAATCCATTGAAGCCAAAGGTAGCCAATTTTTCTCCTGGTGAGCCATCCTCCCCCGCAGACTTGCGCTTCAATTTTGCTTTAACACACCTACCTGTAAGTTTCAGCTTCACCCAAAACACTTATTATCTGGTTGTAGTGTGTTTGATTGAGACTTGAAGCTGAACTCAATTCTTTACGGCTATATTCTACTTTGCTTTATTATGTTTAAGCCTTGCCAATTTCTCTTCACCTCATAAACTTATGTACAACAAAACAGAGAGAGCTTTGGCAATAACCAAGGGAGAATTTGCTTACTACATTAGAGAATCGGAATCTACATCAAGGAATTGCATTCCGCCATGTTTTTGGACACACTCAGGAATGCAAAATGTAAACCAATTCAAATCGCCACCAAAAAGCCACCAGTTTTATAGTAATACTTTTTGACAAACACTCTGAAGAAAATGGAGTATTCTGTAGCTATTTTTAGAAACACTTTGTGTGTCTGGGAAGCTGAAAATATGTATTCCATTATATTCTGTCTCAAGCACTAAAGTGGAAGATGAGCACAGATGCAGAGGGAGCAGATCAAATAAATGAACCATCTCATCCGTAAGTGACAGGATATCAATGAGCTGCCACAAGAAAACATTTCCATTTATGATTTTCTTCTTTATTTGCAGTGTGAGCACTTACAGTTTATTGAAAATCAGTCTGTACATGAAGGAATAAACCTATAAAAAATCAATGAGAATCAGGCTGGATTGGAATAGATTACACTGTAATGACACATTGCCATTATCTATACTAACTTCTAGCTAGAAACGTCAAAACATTGGTCAGAAACGTGCATTTACATACAAAATGACAACCAAGTGGTGCTTCGAGATGCCATGTTTATTTTTTAGATCAATTGTCAGAAATGGAATGCACAGGATTGTGGGATATCGAAGGCAGCAAGGGACATATCTATGCTGCCTTTACAAATTGACCAGATGAAGGTACCTCCAGACAAGCGGTGAAGCAGAATTTTGTTTCGGACATGCCTTGATGCCTTCCCTCATTGTAATGCTGCCTTTTTTGATAGCTAGTTTCTGATTCATCCATTGAATTAAGTTTCTACTACTTGCAGTACTCTTGCAATAACATGAATTGTAATATTCTAAGATGACCTGATTTATTTAGTTTTTCCTCATGTATACTGTAGGACAGCGATGTCAAACACAATTCCTGGAGGGCCGCAGCCCTGCACAGTTTAGTTCCAGCCCTGCTTCAACACACTTATCTGTATAGGTTTCAAACAAGACTGAAAGACTTGATTAGTTTGATCAGCTGTGTTTAATTAGGGTTGGAACTAAACTGTGCAGGGATTAGGCCCTCCAGGAATTGAGTTTGACATCCCAGCTGTAGGAGAAAATGTATACAATTACATTATTAAAACATTAATACAATAAATGAACATAGGGCTGTGCAATATGACAATATATGCTTGTGGTAGTGGGGTGGGGCCGAGAGCCGTGGGAACAAAGCAAAGCCCGTCGTACAGGGTAGAACTAACAGCCGCACTGGTCTTAAGGAGAAGGAGTTCTGGATAATAAAAGGAGGAGAGACAGCAGTGGAAGCCCAGCAGGCACAGGACATCAACATGGGACGTTGCATTTTTGGTGGAAATGAAATTGGATTGACGTCAGAACCCAACGTCAGCCTGACGTCAATGTCAAACGTCAGACAAATTTGTATTTTGGTTACTTTCCAATGCAACCTAAAAACAACAAAATATAAACATCTAATGATGTTACAGCTTGACGTTGTGTGGACGTTACCTTTGACGTCTATCCAAAGTTGGATTTTGGTTGTCATACCTGATGAATAAATGTCAGTATTTGATGTCAATATGACGTTAGTTTAAGATGTTGGCTCGACGTAGGATTTTGATCACTTTCCAACACAACCTAAAATCAACAAAATATCAACGTCATTTCACGTCGTTATTGGACGTCAAAATAACATTGTTATTAGATGCTGGCAACCTATATCTAACCTAATATTAAGGTCTTATGAGGTTGTGTGTCTGCTGGGAGACGAGAGAGAACCAGACCTGGGCACTTAATGTTTTGCTTTTGGTTTCAGTTTGGTCTCTGTGAGGAGCTGCCGTCTGTTTGTTTTACTTACTTACACCCAGGGCAATTTTTATATCATTATTAAGTTGATACTTAGACACACCCTGTTGGTGTTTCATAACATTTTTAATAAAGTAGGTTGTTAGCCCAATGCTCAACCCCCAAACTGGAGGACCAGGACATACAGTACACACATACACTATGGACAATTTGGCTTACCCAATTCGCATAGAGCGCATGCCTTTGGACTGTGGTGGAAACCGGAGGAAACCCACGCCAACACCTGTTTGCTTTGTTTTTCATTAATAAATTATTTAAAAGTTCATTGGTTCTCCGCCTCCTTTTCCTGATGACCAAATGGCCATCTAACTTCATTACAATATTGTTTGGACAAAAAAAAAATCTATAATTTCATACTGTACTCTATCGCTGATTGTGATGTTGCAAAATACATTGGCTGCGTCCGAAACCTCCTACTACTCAGTAGGTACTGCATTTGAATTCAAATATACTACTCGGCCGTTAGAAAAGTACGGTCTGTACAGTACGAATGTGAGTAGTATGAATGGAATTCGGATGAAGTACATCCACCATTTTGTCATCATCACATGACCTACCCTCCTGAGTTGCGCGTATGTGTATAATATATAATTCATACGTATGTTATGTTTTTAAATTCCCTAATCAAACATTTGCCCTGAAGATCACGTTGAAATAAAAATAAATAAATTGTCTTTTACATGTAAGTATATGTTCAATGTATTCTTTCATTAATTTTTTTCTTTGGCTTAGTCCCTTTATTTATTAGGGGTCGCCACAGCAGAATAAACCACCAACTAATCCAGCATATGTTTTACACAGCGGATGCCCTTCCAGCTGCAACCCAGTACTGGGAAACACCTATACACTCTCACATTCACATAGAAATGCCAACTGACCCAGCCGGGACTCGAACCAGCGAACTTCTTGCTGTGAAGCAACAGTGCTAACCATCGAGCCACCGTCTCACCCATGTTTAATGTATATAAGCTATTAAGTGATTGAATTAACACCTATCAGTTTCAGGATATGAGATTACTTATATCGTGATACGAGTTTTGTTCTACCACAGGCACAGGGATAGCTTCAGCAAATTTCAGTAATCTACCTTCCACACCACTGATGCATTTCACCCGATCCCGCACTTCCACATTGTAGCCCTCAAACGACATGAAGACCCCATCCGGGTGGTACGGCTCCCTCTGGGCATACACCCGGGAGTAACTATGGGAGAACTCGAACCGTTCCATCCCATCATACTGGACCAGTCGCCCATAGACGTCAAAGTACTTTTCCACCCAGCTGAAGGGCAGATACACCTCGCCCCCTTCCCGACGGCCTTTTATGAGAACGTCTTCATTAATGAGGCAGTCGATCTGCTCGTAAGCAACCTCTCTGGATCCAGGAGGTGCCTCAGGGGCCTGCCCTTCGTTCTCCTCTTCTTTCTCCGGGGTGGGGGCTGCAAACTCCAGAGGTCTGATCGGCGAGGGCAGGTCTTTGTCACTGGAGCATTTGTTCCACAGCAGTATAGTGATGAGGGCAAACACAGCACAGATGACTATCAGAGTCTTGTGATTGATTCGAGCCACCAGACAGCGCATTGTCAGATCCCAGCCATGAGGAACACCTCAGCAAACCCTGTTCGAGCGATTCAGGTGCAGAATCTGCAGATGAAGGTAAATATGGGTGCACCATTTTAAAATATCACCAATAAATTGATAATATCATAAAGCCTGATCACTTAAATGTGAAAATATCATACATTAATGTGCTGTTACATGATATATAGATTCAACTTGTAGTCAAATTATGAATGGGAAACTATCCTCAGCACTAATCCTTCAGCATGTCAGCACATACACACAGGCGAATGATTATAAAATCTAATCGCATCAGTCTGAATTGAAGCTCATGTGATTTTGAATGCTACCGAGGGCGTTGAATAACATGAAGAGAATCAATACAGAAGAAAATCATATTCAAGCTCACCTGAAACCGGCGCAGCGTCCGTGTGAGCGCCAATAACGCTCAATATTGAAGAAGACAAAGAAAAAATAAATGCAGAGATTCCTCTCGCTGCAAATCTGCAATATAGTAACCGCTGTGCTGTGCTGGCCAATAGGAGGTGACGAAACTCCGCGGTAGCCAATCTTATGTCAGATAGGTGTGATATAACTGAATATTATAACTGATAAACACACGATGACTCCCGCGTTTTGTGGCAAGCTTATCAACGAATGGATTTGTTTTAATCGTAATCTGTGTATCTAAAAACATTTAATAGTTTTTGTTTGGTGATAATTACTGTTGTTGATATTATTATAATAATTTAAATATTTCTAGAATTCTGCGGTTAATTTAAATATGACACGTTCAGACTTCTGATTTGAATATTAATGGAAATTTAAATGAGGATGGCGTTTTTAATTAGATCATAATATAAGGTGCTGCTTTGTGTTGTGTTGCCGCATATAACCGCAAGATGTCTCTATAAGCCAAGAAAACAGATGCCTGGCTTTATAACTTTATTACTGAGGAAATATGACATTCCCCTCAGTTTGAAAAAGAACAGAAACACAGTGTTACAGGTAAGTGACATCGCTTATTACATTCAAACAATGAGAAACAGTATTTATGTTAAACTGTACATATAGGACTGTTCATGCTATAAAATACACACATACAGATGTAGTAGTAATTCAACAGGTACAAACATCAACAGATAATTAAAAAGCTACTTCTAAGTGTGTGTTTGTGTGGAAATATTGTGTTTTTGTTATTTGTATTTACATCTCTGCTGAAAAAAAAACTGCTTAAACCTGCTTAGGCTGGTTGCTGGCTTTTGCTGGTCGACCAGCCTGGTTTTAGAGGGGTTTTGGTCATTTCCCGCCTGATCTTAGCTGGTCAGGCTGAAAAATGGCCAGCTGAAACCAGCTTTACCAGTCTCATTTAAGCTGGACATAGTTGATTTAACCAGGCTGGTCGACCAGCTAATAAAACCAGTCAACCATCCTAGGCTGGTTTAAGCTGGATTTTTCAGCAGGGATATGTGGTAACTAATTTTTTCCATTTATTTACTATTTATATATTCTTCGGTAGTGTGACATGGTGGCTCAGTGGTTAGCACTGTTGGCTCACAGAAAGAAGGTAGCTGGATCGAGTGCTGGGTCAGTTGGCGTTTCTGTGTGGAGTTTGCAAGTTCTCCCCATGTTGGTGTGGGTTTCCTCCAGGTGCTCTGGTTTCCCCCACAGTCCAAAGACATGTGCTACAGGTGAATTGAATAAACTAAATTGTCCATAGTGTATGTGTGTGAATGAGTGTGTATGGATGTTTCCCAATACAGGGTTGCAGCTGTAAGGGCATCTGCTGTGTAAAACATATGCTGGAAAAGTTGGCGGTTTATTCAGCTGGGGGACCCCTTATGAATAAATGGACTAAGCTGAAGATTTTTAACTAGACCCAAATGTAGCTTTTTAATTATATGAACATAAATAAAAGGTAACCTGCTACAATACTATGAAATCATTTTATAGGCAATGATTTGGGATTTAATTTTTTTCTTTAGTAAAATAATAAAATAATAATCTGGATTTTAATTTTTTTTATATAATATTATATTTTGATACTACTTAATATATAATGATTCAAATAACAATGTTTAATTTTTTATTAAATAAAATAATTTCATTTCCTATATCTTATATACACTGCTCAGTATAATTGAGTACACCCCATTTTGAAAATGAACATGAATGAAATGGGTGTTTGCCAGTACTGGGTTACAGCTGGTAGGGCATCCGCTGTGTAAAACATATGCTGGATAAGTTGGCAGTTCATTTCGCTGTGAAGACATCTGATGAATAAAGGGACTAAGGAAAATGAATGAATGAATATTCTGTGGTAAATTACTTCATGCTATTATGTACAATACAATTTTACACAATGCATAATATGCAGAATGGCCATTTCAAAAACAACATCAAACACAAATAATGAAAGAAAATAAGACATATGACAATGTGAGTTATACAAAACATACAACAGACATAACATATCAGCAAAAGCAGATTGTCAGATTTTTTATTAGTATTTAGGACAAAAAATAGATGAAGTAAGACCTAAAAACACCTGAAGTAATAAATTAAAAGTTTTCTTTGTAAAAGTGGAACCCAAAATGCTCACACTGGGCCTTGATGACTTTGGCCAGAGCTGGAGAACCGCAGTAAAACACGTGAACCTTTCCCTTCTTCTCCTCAGACACTTTCTGAAAAACCTGAAATGCATCAAGAATTTAATCATCAAATAAATCATATTTTTTTCTATCGATATATAAATGTATGGCAATTTTTTATTTTGTTGTTGTTCGAATGCATTTGACCGAGTAAGTGTTTAAACCGTGGGTGCCCAAACTTTTTGTTATGAAGGGCCAAAATCCAAGCAAATTACATTAAAGTTGCCATAAGTAATTTCCTAATTTAGGGGCGACGCAGTAGGTAGTGCTGTCGCCTCACAGCAAGAAGGTCGCTGTTTCGAGCCTAGGCTGGGTCAGTTGGCGTTTATATGTGGAGTTTGCATGTTCTCCCTTCGTTCGCGTGGGTTTCCTCCGGGTGCTCCGGTTTCCCCCACAGTCCATGCGGTACAGGTGAATTGGGTAGGCTAAATTGTCCATAGTGTATGAGTGTGAATGAATTTGTATGGATGTTTCCCAGAGATGGGCTGCAGCTGGAAGGGCATCCACTGTGTAAAAAACATGTGCTGGATAAGTTGGTGGTTCATTCCGCTGTGGCGACCCTGGATTAATAAATTAATAAAAAATAAATTTCCTAACGCATTCTAATTTTTTGAAAATGTATATTATTTTAACAAACTTCAAAAAATCAATTTATGAAACAATGAAGTTCAATGCTGAATACACTAGTCAAGCTGAACCTGCCTTTGCCTTGATTTGCATGCTGATGTCTTCTGCTTTGTCCCCTATGAGTTAAGTGATATTATGTAGCTATTTAAAAAATCTGATTCATTTACAACATTTAATTCAAACATTTCATTTCAGTTAGCTTTTTTATAGCTCAACAATAAAACAAACAAACATAAGGTTACATTAAAATAGAAATGAGAATATGTGTTAAAGGCATTCAACCCTTCCCAATCATTTTCCCTGTGGCGGGCCAAATCAAATGACAGAAAGGGCCAACTTTGGCCCACGGGCCCTAGTTAGGGCATCTCTGGTTTAAACAATGACAGTAATTCAGTGAAATGTTTAAAACAGTTTATGTTCTGTTTACACCAGTATTATTCCGCTTGTTGTCTGATTGACAAAACCACCTTTTAAAGGGACAGTTCACTTTAAAAAAAAAATTCTATCATTATTTACTATTTCTATCATTATTTTTTCCACTTGTTCTAAATCTTAATAAGCTTTTTCTTCTGTCAAACATAAAAACAGATATTCTGAAGTATGTTTGAATCATTGACTTACATTGTATTTTTTTTCCTACTTTGAATGTCAATTAGTGGTGGCACGGTGGCTCATTGGTTAGCATTGTCACCTCACAGCAAGAAGGTCGCTGGTTCGAGTCCTGGCTTTCTGTGTGGAGTTTGCATGTTCTCCCCATGTTCGCTTGGGTTTCCTCCGGGTGCTCCGGTTTCTCCCACAAGTCCAAAGACATGCGCTACAGGTGAATTGAATAAGCTAAATTGTCCGTAGTGTATGAGTGTGTTGGAATGAGTGTGTATAGGTGTTTCCCAATACTGGGTTTGCAGCTGGAAGGGCATCCACTGTGTAAAACACATGCTGGAATAGTTGGCGGTTCATTCCGCTGTGGCGACCTCTGAAATAGAGACTAAGCCGAAGGAAAGTGAATGGCTACGGTTTACTATCTTATTTCATTTGTGTTTAACAGAAAAAAGTAGTAAATGGTGAGTAAATTTTCATTTTTAGGTGAACTGTCCCAAGAAGACATACGCAGAATAAAACAAAACAACCAAACAGAATACCGTGCTTTTTTTTCTTTACCTTTGCCCAATCTGGTCTTCCTGGCTGAGTACGTGTGCGAAGCCCAGTGATTGAATCTCTCTTCTCTTTCTTGGCCAGCAGATCCAGAGCCATCTGCAGACCTATGGCCTTCATATCATTCTTACTGAGGGCTGATGTCATGTACATGTGCATTTCCAAAAACCGACCTGAAGACATAAAAACAAGCATGGCTGCTGCCTATTCTGTGCCAAACCCATTTCTTTATTTTATATTTGGTTGTGCTTTACCATCTGCCTCTTCATCTGCCTGGTCCATCTCCAGTTTGGTCAAGAGACTCACAAACCATTCGAAGGACTTCTGATCACGGTTGATCCAAATAAAGTCCACCTGCGGCAGGGCAAGGACTGTCACTCTCAAGATCGACCAATAGCAAACCACAAACACCTAACCATCCAATCAACTCCCAAAGGAGAAAATCAAGTCCCGCCCTACATTTATTTGCTTTGATAAGAAGTCGTTTCACTCATTTAGTTCATTCCATTCACCTCACAGCAAGAAGGTCACTGGTTCGAGTCCCGACTAGGCCAGTTGGCATTATCAACGAATGGCCACAGGCATTCCTGTGTAGAGTTTACATGCCTTTTTCTTATAATTCTTTACAATTGTAGCTTGTCAGGCTGTATGGAAATGATCAGGATGTTAAACTGTAAGATCTCAGTTGTCATAATGTCAGACTGAAGAACAACCAAGACACAACCATTAAATAGTTTGTTTTTATGCCACTACACTGAATGTGTCGCTAAATTCGTTTGATTAGATTGTAACATTATAAAATAAAGATTACACGAGCTGGATTCACTGGTCAGATCCCCTAGTGGCACACTGAGGACATCTGCTGGTTACAAGTGGTAAATGCAGAATGAAAAACAAACTAAAAATCATTTTTGAGCGACACGGTGGCTCAGTGGTTAGCACTGTCACCTCACAGCAAGAAGGTAGTGAGTTCGAGTCCCTGTCTGGCCAGTTGGCATTTCTTTGTGGAGTTAGCATGTTCTCCCCATGTTTATGTGGGTTTTCCCTGGGTGCTCCGGTTTCCCCCAGTCCAAACACATTAGCTGTAGATGATTTGAATAAACTAAATTGGGCGGAGTGTGTGTGAAAGAGTGTATGGGTGTTGCCCAGTACTGGGTTGTAGCTAGAAGGACATTCGCTGCGTAAAATATATGCTGGAATAGTTGGTGGTTCACTCCGCTGGGGCGACCTCTGATAAATAAGGGACTAAGCCGAAGAAAAATGAATGAATAAATATTTTTATTGTATATTTTATTAGGAGCTCACTACAGCTTTTTTGACAAATTAAATTCTTTCTAGCATGTAGCAAACAAAGCAAATTCTAACTGAAATAGATGCTGAGATTGTTTTTCATATTTAATCATTTAAGTCTGGCTCAAATGGTGCAATTTTTCTCACAGTTCTTCCCAAATTGTAGCTTGTCGGACTGTACAGAAAAGATCACGATGTTAAACTGTAAGATCTCAGTTGTCATAATGTCAGACTGAAGAGCAACCAAGACACAACCCTTAAATAATTTGTGTTGTTCTTATGGCACTACACTGATTGCGATTGCTAAATTCGTTTGACTAGATTGATACATGTAAAAACAAAGATCACACGAGCTGGTTCAGATTCACTGGTCAGATGCGCTAGTAGCACAATAAGGACTGCTTGTTACAAGTGGTAAATGCTGAATGAAAATCTAAAAATAAACCAATTTTTATTATTTAAATAATATTTAATAAATTTATCATGCTTGGTGTGAAGGAACCTTTAGATGACCAAATCGAAATTGCAGAGTGTTAGCAGGGCTTTATACAGTACAAATAAAACCAACATAGCCTTATTCTGAAAACGTAGCCCTATATACATTTCTGGAGATCGTGAATTATGTAGCCAGAAGTATGTATGGCTGCATTTTGTTTTTTAAAATGAACCCTACGGGGTGGTATGACGCTGTTCATTTTCGTGCTTTCCAGCTGACAGCTTACCTCCATATGGACGGCTTTCTCGCTGTTACCAGTTTGTCCAGTTAGCTCGTCACGTACACAGGCGGACTTGAGATGCAGAGAGGGGTTGACCACTACAACCAACCCAGGCTCATTTTGAGATCGTAGTCCCGTGGACGTTTCTGGAGACCGCGAAATACGTAGCCGGGGGTACGTACGGCTACATTTCATTTTTTTAAGCGAACGATGTGACGCCGTTCCTTTTGGCGCTTGCCGGCCGGCCGCTCGCCTCCGTGTGGAGGGCTTTCCAACTGCAACCAGTTTGTCCGGTTAGCTCTTCGTGTACTTTGGCGGACTCGAGAGGGGCTAACCACGGCGACGACGACGACCGGGTTCGAGTCCGGGGAAGAGCGGTTCCAGAAATCAGGTAAGAAAACAAAAACAAAATCCAAAAAATGAAGCGAACAAGTTCGTCACATGGTGAGAATGTGATTAAAATCCGAATACGTGGTAAAAATTAGACGAGGGCTTTTCTTTTTCTGGACGGCTTTTGTGAATTGTCGTTGGTTGGTTTTAGGGACGGAGGAGGGTGGGTCAGCCGATTGGCCGGTTGCACGATCAATCATCCTGTCATCCAGGCAGACAGGCGGAAGGTCATTCGACAGCGGCCTCTAGCGCGTTTACGCAAGAACGGCGCGGGAAAAAGCGCGCACAGCAGCCTCTCGCGGATTCGCGAAAACAAAAACTGCAAAAATAGGTACCTCCTGGGACGTATTTTGCGGTCTCCAGAAACATCCTCGGGACTACGTTCTCAGAATGAGCCTGGGTTGACTACAACGGGATCTGAGTCTGGTAAAGAATGATTCCAGAAAGCGGGTAAGACAAAACAGAAGCCACAATATAAAATAATCAAGTAAATAATAAATCTGAAAACGTGGTAAAAATCAGGCGAGGGCTTTTCTTTTTCTGGATTGCTTTTTAATACTGTCAGTTAAGTTTAGGGAAGAAGGAGGGTGGCTCAGTCGAATAGTCATTCAGTCAGTCAGTGAATCAGGCTGGCGACAGCGACCTTGGTGGATTTACACGAGAACAGCAGGCGCGAATGGCACTCGCAAGAGAAATGTAAGATTTCAAAAAGCATACACAGCGACCTCTGGTAGATTTGCGAAGACAAAAACTGCAAAACAACGTAGCTCCTGGGATGTTTTGGTGCTGTCCAGAAATTTATATAGAGGTACATTTTCAGAATGAGCCTGGTTGGAATAAAACTAGCAGCTTTACTGTGATATATAAACTAACATGAATGGAATGCAAATAGAAGAACTCATACAAACATAGCAACATTGCTCTGATCAGAAAGAGAACTTCACTGTGAATCACATTTACCTTCCTCAGCTTCATTTCATTGTCTTTGATGGTTTCACACCAGGAGTAGCTGCAGTTGGGGCAGTTCTGCTTTCTCATACGATAGCTGGAACGTGAGACCATGACATTTTCTTTAGGTTATTAAGGGTTAAATGTGGTATTATTATTATTATTATTATTTAAAGAACTATGAAGGGAGTTTGCATGTGTCTCACCGGAACATGATGCTCTGCAAAATGGATGCGAACGGAGTGATACCGATTCCAGCGCCGATAAGTATTGCATGCTCAGATGCAAAGATCTGTCGAGTTGGAGTGCCGAAAGGTCCGTCCACATAACACTAACAAAAAAATAAAAGGGGAAGCCAGATGTGTACAGTTCATTAAAACAACAATCAGCAATCAATCAGATGACATTTTCTGAATAAAGTGAGAAGGAATACTAGAAACGGAGACATTAAAGTGGTCATATTATTGCCAGTCAGTATGTTTACATGGATACAGATACTCAGATTGTAACATGATTAAAACAATACTCTGATTAAGAGTCGACCATGTAAACAGAGATTTTTGATGACCTTAATTTCTAAAGTCACAGTAAACTCAAATTGAACTAAGATTTGCAGTATTACCATCATGTAGGACTTTTTGCTGAATTTTCAGACAGGATAGTCCATAGTCACGGCTGTTTGACTCTATATTCTACATACATAATGTGGTAATGAGCAGAATCTGACCAAAAGTCATGGGTTACTTCGACAGATCCTCAAAGACAACCTATTTTTAAACATAATATGGCAAATTTCCCCAAATGGAAACAAGTTTGCACTCTTGCAGCAAAAAATGAATTATAATGAAAGATTATGCCTACTCTTTGACTGTTTAACCTCCATCTGCGAGCATAGGCGTTTATTAAATACACACTATGACTCTAATTTGACTTTACTTTTAGACTATATGTAGATACAAACACTTATTCGCAATCTTCCATGATTTCAGATTCCCATTAGGTGTTTTCTTGCATTGATTATGCATTAACAATAGTATGAACCGTTATCGGGGTGATCAAATGTATATTTATATCATCTATTACTATTGTTCTTAATATTACTATTTAAGATACAGATCAATGCAAATTATTGTCCACTAGATCCCCCACACATCTTATTTTGATGTCCTCAAGGAGAATCAAGTGTTATTTAGAGGAGTCAAACACTCCCAACCCCCCTATAATTCACACCCTGATGGTACTTTTTGTTTTTTAGAACTGTAACATATTACCTACCTTAATGTTACAATATCTGTGGTTTTCACTTAATTTTGCCGTCAGCTGGAAGACAAAGGAAAATTATTATGCTTATTGTGTATTGTGCATGTATACAGGTTCTACACATTACTATGTTCAGACAGAAAACTGACTTCTCTGGTGGCCGAAGAAGCATCTCCTAGTTCGGCCTGGGCTGCTGGGTCACAGACGGGGTTCTGGGAGTTTCTTCGGGTCCCGTTTGTCCGGTACATGGTCAGTTCAACAGCATCATCCTTATTAGATGCCACAGATCCACTGCAGCTTGCAGACCGGAACATTTCCTCCTGCATGGAGAAGTGTAAACGTAACATTTTGGTTCACATTTATTTAACTAAAATCATAAAAATAAAAGTGCGTTTATTATGAAAAAAAGGAAATGAATGTTAATATAAACGTCATATTTAAAATGAAAAAAAATATTCTCCAAAATAATTTCTAATTTTACATTTATTTAAATTATACATATTAAACCCCCACATAGTTACTCAATTACAATAAAATAACACAATTATTAATCCATAATAATAACAATAATAATAATTATTATTATTTATTTTGGTTATTATATATATATATAATTTTCATAAATTATTATAATATTTTATATTTTTATTTGTAGCAAGATCTGCTGAATAGCAATTGTATTGCTCATTGTAAGTTAATGTTTATTAATTAATTAATTCATTTTCTTCGGCTTAGTCCCTTTATTCATCAGGGGTCACCACAGCGGAATGAACCGCCAACTTATCCAGCATATGTTTTACACAGCGGATGCCCTTCCAGCTGCAACCCTGTACTGGGAAACATCCATTCACACTCATTCACACACATACGGCCAATTTAGCTTAACCAAATTTACCTATAGCGCATGTCTTTGGACTGTGGGGGAAGCCGGAGCACCCGGAGGAATCCCACACCAACACGGGGAGAACATGTAAACTCCACACAGAAATGCCAGCTGACCCAGCCGGGATTCGAACCAGCGACCTTCTTGCTGTGTGGCGACAGTGCTAACCACTGAGCCACCGCGTCGCCCTAATGTTTATTTAATACATTCTTATTATAAAATATTACTGACAGTTCTTGCGTAAATTAAAAACAGAAAACATTCAATTTAATGGACAGCAACATTTGTTCCAAAAAAAAAACACTGGAGAGAAGCCCGTAGAGAGAATTAAAGGATTCAATAAGTCTCGGTAATGTCAATGATGCGATTACAAAACGAGCCCACTTATAATGAAGCGCATCAATAAACCCCAGCAGAACTGAACCTCGCTGACTGTGTGTTTAGTTTGATGTGGATGCTGGAGGAAAGCCAGGACCTGCGCTCTGCTTTGGTGCCGTCTGCTCCTCAGGCTGGCTGTCAGCCTCTTGTTGCTGATGGTCTGAGCGTCCGGTTGTCTGAAATACTCGTACAGGCGGTTTGTCCACTGGCCCATTGAACGAATGTGCAGCCACAACGTTTCTGTTTGTTTGAGGGAAGGACATTCAGTTTGTTTAAAATGCTGTTTTATTTCAATGTTTAGTTCAACATGCACACACTACCTGACAAAAGTCTTGTCGTCGATCCCAGTTGTAAGAGCAACAAATCATAACTTGACTTCTAGTTAATCATTTGGAAAAGTGGCAGAAGGTCGATTTTTCAGATGAATCATCTGTTGAACTGCATCCCAATCATCACAAATACTGTAGAATACCTACTGGAACCTGCATGGACCCAAGATTCTCACAGAAATCAGTCAAGTTTGGTGAAGGAAAAATCATGGTTTGGGGTTACATTCAGTATGGGGGCGTGCAAGAGATCTGCAGAGTGGATGGCAACATCAACAGCCTGAGGTATCAACACATTTGTGCTGCCCATTACATTACAAACCACAGGAGAAGGTATAGCGCTTCCTCTCATACTTCAGCCTCCATCAAAGTTCCTGAAGGCAAAGAAGGTCAAGGGGCTCCAGGATTGGCCAGCCCAGGCACCAGACATAAACATTATTAAGTATGTCTGGGGTAAGATGAAGGAGGAGGCATTGAAGAGGAAATTTGCCATTCCAGATGACTTTATTATGATTTGAGTCATTGTAGAGATGTATGGATGCAGTCCTTCAAGCTCATGGGTGTCAAACACAATATTCATTCTTTCTCCACTTCACCACGACTTTATATTCTATACTGTATATTTATTCTGTTAAGTGACTAAGCAAAGTCATAAGACATATGCATAATCTAGAGGCCTTTGCCTTTCATATAAACCACTTCTGATACCAAATGATCAACTAGAAGTCAACTTATTATTTGTTGCTCCTGAAACTTGGTCAGGTAGTGTAGTTTGAAAGCAAAAATATGTCAAGTAATGCAAAACAAACTTGCTTATTGTCTGTTTTGTGCATTTCTTCATTGGTTTTAGGGGCATAATAGTAATAATTATAAGTAATTATAAGTAATAATAATAAGTCGAGTCAACTAAAAAAGCTCTGCAGCAAGTTGCCTACAATTTTAGTCAACTTTTAGTGTACTTTACCTTGCTGCTCAGGCGCACTGCTGATGGTAAACGGATGCCACTCATATTTGGCGATAGTGGGGATGTTTATATACACATAATCCCCAGGTTTGAACTGAAAAAACGGAGGCCTCTTGATTACCAAATGCGTCACCTTTAAAACACACATAAAAGCCAGTCAAGGGGAAGCTCATGAATGTGCCAGCAAACAGAAAACACAGAAAATATGTACATTGGCTGGAACGGTATACCTTTGAGGGCAATAAGTTGACTTCAACTATGTACAGGCCACCCATACGGGACACTGCTATTCCAACAAGCTTCTCGATGAGGAAAACCACTCCTGGAACCACAAACCATTTCCAAAAGTTTGCACAGTGGACGACCAGCAGAGCCCAAACCCAGATGTAGGACAGATGAGACCAGTAGAAGACCTGCACAGAAAACAATCTGGTTTGGTTTGGTTCCATGAATTAGCTTTAGCATTATAGTATATAGTATATTTGTTTTTTGCTTAAACTGAAGTACAACATACATAGAAAAATAAAAACTATATAGAAATAGTACAGAAAAAGAAAAGACAAACTAATAAATATTATAAAAAATACATAAAACTATAAAGATGACAAAAATACATAAATAATCAAATAAAATGAAATTCAATATATTAATAAAAACATGTCATTTCACAGACGTCCGCTGAAGCCATCACCTCGAAATGTCCACTGCGTCTGACGAATGTGCTAGAACAGACCACCATCAGGCCAATGAGAATCTGTATTACTACGCCAGTAATGGAGGCAGTGCCGTTGACCCAGCCGATGCCAGGGCGAATGGTGAACAGATACTCCCACAGCTGGTACGCGCCATCATTCTGAGACAAACGGGCTAAAAACATACAGAACGTGTGCATTAATCTGTTTCGTTGTGAGGTGAAATACTTGATATGGTCAATTTAAAGGAAGAATACACCTCAAACGTAAAATTTCTTGTCCTTAAAATGGAACTTTTGTCCATATTATTTGGAGCTTACAATTTTTCTAAATATTCCTAAATTGTCTACATTTGTTACAGGATACCAAAGTTTGTTTTAAGTAGCTCAAGTGTGCATCTTATCTACAATTGCAAAAGAATACAAAATTATTAGCTCCTGTGAAATTTGAATGGTGACAAATGTTGTTTACAGAGCAAGGAAATCCCTGAGTTTTATTCCTATTATATTTTTCCATCTGGAGAAAGTCTTATTTCTTTTAGTTTGGCTTAAATAAAGTGGCTTTTACATTAAAAAATAAATAAATAAAGGAGTGGTCCACTACAATATCATATTTTGAACATAAACAACATCTCTGAATGTAATATGCTCAAAGTTCAATGCAAAGGTAGACATTTGGGGACTACAAAAAATAAATACATCCGTGCTAGTGAGATCACAAATGCTTCAGTTACTGTGCATTCGCCCCGCGTATACCCCATGCAGCAAAGGGCTGTGGCCAGAGGCACTGTAATGGTATAGCAGAGAAAGCTAAAATGCCGTCCAAACGCTGCTATTTCCACTAAGCTCCTTCTGTTTCTGTATTTGAGCATCCAAAGGACACGACACAAAGAGAGAAGTGCTTACAATTTAATTTTAACTATGTTCCAGAGAATTATTTAAAAAAAATAACATAGCTAGCATTTCACAAAGGAGTGTTTTCAGAATCTCTCCCAGTTTAGTGCTGGATTCGGCAAAAAACTCCTCCAACCGACGAAGCTGTGGATTGTGAGCCACAACCTGTAAGCATTTTTATTTGTGATCAATTAAATGCATAGTTTCTAGCGTTAACAGAATGTTGTGGCAAGGATGTAAACAATGGGAAATGCTGTTCGGCATCGCTAACAATTCAGCTGCAAATTCATATTTATCAGTCAAACCGCTGTAAATACCCACAATCTTCAGCAGCGCTGCAGTGTCTCTCTATGCGGCCGCTTTCCCTGCGTTCTACATCTCAAATAACAAACTCACAATATATATGTGAACATTTCATATTACTTACACATGCTTATTCTGAATATATGTGAAAGACACTTGTCGGATTTTATTTTAGAGAGCAGGCGTGAAGTTCATCTGTGTCCTCTGTGTCATTTTCTGTCTGAATCAGGCACAAACTGATATGGCTGGCAGCCCATCTGACTGACTGTTTAGACAGCGCAAAAGCGCGTGCCTGAAGGCGCATGGCGCTTTATTTGGTGACGTGAAGCTGATCTGCGACTCACAGCACATAATGTTTGCTGACCAATCAGAGCCTCTTGAGGGCGGGCCTTTCAGAGGAACTAGTAAATATGACAGTCGTTTTCATGTTAGCTGAGTAGCTGTATATAATTAAAGTAAGATATTTTAAAAAATAACATGGTTTTCCACAAATGAAGCATAAGCACATGTTGCTTTGCATTTTATAGACACAATCAAGCCTTAAAAATACACTCTGGACCACCACTTTAAGATCAATATAATTAGCCCAGTTAAAAAAAAAGTATTATTATTTTGACTGACTACAAAACAAACTAATGACTTGCCTAATTAACCAAGTTTAAGAAATCAAATTGCACTTTAATTTGAATAATAGCTTCTGGCAAAATAACAAGTTATCTAGTGTCATCATGGCAAAGACAAAATATTATATAACATGTAATACAAAATATAATGAATTATTAAAACTATTATATTTAAAAAATTGTTGAAAACAGTGCTGTTTGGATCTCACGGAAAAAAAAATCCCTAAAACAATTCATTCAACTATTATGACTAAGTGATATTATTAATGATTACCAAAGTTCAGGATGTGAGCACCCGTATGTCCAATGCTGAAGATCAAGATGGCGTAACCTACGATCTGATGCAGTAGAATATTCTGGTCCAAAGGCAAGACCCTGACCACCCAAGTGGCCCTCAGCCACGTCAGACAACGCCTCAACATCAGCACCTACAGTTCAGACCAACCCAAAACCATCTATTATCAGATAAACCAGTGTTTCTCAACCATGTTTCAAGAGGACCACCAGCACTGCATGTTTTGGATGTCTCCTTTGTCTGCCACACCCATTACAGGCCTTTCAGTCTCTGCCAATGAGCTGATGATATAAATCATGCGTGTTTGGTTTAGGACACAAGGCAAATGTGCTGAGCTGGTGGTCCTCCTGGAATGTGGTTGAGAAGCACTGACATAAATGACATAACAGGTGAATCTTTGAGCTCAACTCACCATAACAAAAGTGCAGTTGAGGTTGAGGCACTGACCGCAGCCTCTGGCCAGCATAATCCAGAGTCCTCCGTCTGCATGTTTCAGCATGGCCATGATGAAGAGGAAGATGTTCAGGAGACCGTACAGGCAGAGGAAGAAGAGTTTGCGACTGTTGTTGTGCCAGTACGCACGTGTCAGGTAGCGGGGGGTTTTACGCTTGTTCTGCTCCTGATCTGGAGGTTTCAGCCAGTTGGCGGCACTGGGTAAAAACATGCACAAAGTGGAAGCAAGATTTGAGATTTGCTGCAGACTGATGAATTTGAGTGAATGATCATGTAAGTCATGTAATGAGTCTTTGAATCATTCAAGTTACTAGTTCAAAAATGCTGATTCATTCATGAAAGAAACTGGGTACAAGTGAGTATTTGAATCATTCCCTCAAATGCTTTGCTATAATATAATGAATAATATGTGCATCTAAAAGGCATTGAGTGAGTCTTTGAATCATTCAAGTGATTAGTTCAAAATGCTGATTCATTCCTAAAGGAATATAATAATCTAAAAGGTATTGAGTGAGTCTTTGAATCATTCAAGTGATTAGTTCAAAATGTTGATTCATTCCTAAAAGAAACAGTGTATATCTGAGTAATTGATTCATTCACTTAAAAGCTTTGTTATAATACAATGAATCATATCTTAATCTAAAATGGCATTGAGTGAGTCTTTGAATCATTCAAGTGATTAGTCCAAAATGCTGATTCATTAATAAAAGAAACTGGGAAAGACTGAATATTTGATTTATTCGCTCAAATGCTTTGCTATAATTCAATGAATCATATGTGCATCTAAAGGCAGTGAGTGAGTCTTTGAATCACTCAAGTGATTAGTTTAAAATATTGATTCAATCCTAAAATAAACAGTGTATGTCTGAGTAATTGATTCATTCGCTCAAATGCTTTGCTATAATGAATCATATGTGCATCTAAAGTGAGTCTTTAAATCTTTCAAGTGATTAGTTCAAAATGTTGATTCATTCCTAAAAGAAACAGTGTATGTCTGAGTAATTGACTCATTCACTTAAAAGCTTTGTTATAATACAATGAATCATGTGCTAATCTAAATGGCATTGAGTGAGTCTTTGAATTACTCAAATGATTAGTTCAAAATGCTGATTCATTTATAAAAGAAACAGTGTATGTCTGAGTAATTGACTCATTCACTTAAAAGCTTTGTTATAATACAATGAATCATGTGCTAATCTAAATGGCATTGAGTGAGTCTTTGAATTACTCAAATGATTAGTTCAAAATGCTGATTCATTTATAAAAGAAACAGTGTATGTCTGAGTAATTGATTCATTCACTTAAAAGCTTATAATACAATGAATCATGTGTTAATCTAAATGGCATAGAGTGAGTCTTTGAATCACTGAAATGATTATTTCAAAATGCTGATTCATTCCTAAAAGAAACAGTGTATGTCTGAGTAATTGATTCATTCACTTAAAAGCTTATAATACAATGAATCATGTGTTAATCTAAATGGCATAGAGTGAGTCTTTGAATCACTGAAATGATTATTTCAAAATGCTGATTCATTCCTAAAAGAAACAGTGTATGTCTGAGTAATTGTTTCCCAGCACTTTGTTTCATTTTTTTGACTGGCAAATAAAAACCGTTAAACTCACAATTGTGCCACTAATATAACTATAATACCCTAGCAAAACTGTGTCCCACCTGATGGTGAGGTTCTCCATGACCTCGGGGAAGGTCTCCAGCTCTGCCTTGAGCTCTTCAAAGGTGATGGAGCCACTGTTGTCTTTATCGGCAGATTCGAACAGTGCCAGAGTCAGATCATCCAGCTTCTCCTCAGGGAGGGAGATCGCACTCTCCCGCAGGCAGGACTTCAGAACCGTTCGCAACTCATCTGGGTCTATGGATCCACTGCCTAACACATTTATTACATTAATGCTTCAAAACTGGGTGTAGCCGAGCTTCGCATGATTTACCTACATCTTCCTGGATCAACATTCATTGTTTTTGCTGGCTCAACTTTTCAGTTAGTCCTGTGTAAGAATGTTATGGCAGGAACAACCAGGAATATTAATGCAGGTCTGTCTGTCTGTCTGTCTGTCTGTCTGTCTGTCTGTCTATCTATCTATCTTTCTATCTATCTTTCTATCCATCCATCCATCCATCCATCCATCCACCCATCCATCTATTCATCCACCCGCCCGCCTGCCTGCCCATCCATCCATCCATCCATCCATCCATCCATTTGCCCTTCCATCCATTCATCCAACCAACCATGTTTCCATCCAACCATCTGTCCATCCAATCGTCTGTCTATCCAACCCTCTGTCCATCCATCTGTTGATCCACCTATTTAACGTCTGTCCATCCATCCAACCATGTGTCCATCCATCCATCCATCCATCTATCCATCCAACCATGTTTCCATCCAACCATCTGTCCATCCAATCGTCTGTCTATCCAACCCTCTGTCCATCCATCTGTTGATCCACCTATTTAACGTCTGTCCATCCATCCAACCATGTGTCCATCCATCCATCCATCTATCCATCCAACCATGTTTCCATAGAATGTCTGTCCATCCATGCATCCATCCAACCGCCTGTCCATCCATCCATCCAACCATCTTTCCGTCCAACCATCCATCCATGCAACCAACCATCAGTGCATCCATCCAACTGTCTATCTTTTATCCTTCCGTCTATCCATCCATCCTACTGTCTGTCCCTCTGTTCGTCCACCCAACCATTCATCCATCCATCCATCCATCCATCCATCCATCCATCCATCCATCCACCCGCCTGTACATCCATCCATCCATCCATCCAACCAACCATCTTTCCGTCCATCCATCCATCCAACCAACCATCAGTACATCCATCCAACTGTCTATCTTTTTATCCTTCCATCTATCCATCCATCCTACTGTCTGTCCCTCTGTTCGTCCACCCAACCATT
The DNA here is from genome assembly GCF_903798145.1 of Danio aesculapii. Taxonomy (NCBI): domain Eukaryota; kingdom Metazoa; phylum Chordata; class Actinopteri; order Cypriniformes; family Danionidae; genus Danio; species Danio aesculapii. The sequence goes on along the minus strand of NC_079459.1, from coordinate 29,422,540 downwards.
CATCCATCCATCCATCCATCCATCCATCCATCCATCCATCCATCCATCCATCCATCTATCTATCTATCTATCTATCTATCTATCTATCTATCTATCTATCTATCTATCTATCTATCCATCCATCCATCCGTCCATTTATCTACTGTATCATTTTGGCAATCCATCCATCAATCTATCAATTTATCTCTCTCTCCATCCACCCGTCTGAGAATTAATATGAAAGTCGAATTTTACTCCTCACCATCCACATCGTAGACCTGGAAGAGGAAGCGCAGTTTGTCTGTTTCAGTGCCGTGAATCAAAAGATCTAAAGCCTTGAGAAGTTCATCCAGACTGATGGAGCTGCTGCCATCAGAGTCAAACAGGGCAAAAAAACGCTCCGCGAAAAATGACTGCAACAAAAGATGATCACACTGAGGTATTTTCTGGAATAAGTAATAAATCAATCTTCTCTAAAGTATACAAAAATCCACTGTTATCATTGGGTGATAATAAAAAAGACTGTCCATGAGCAATGACCTCACCTCTTTAACCTTTAGAGCTGTTTTAAACTCATCCAGGTCGATTTCTTTGTCTTCTCCTGCAATGCTCTCGAACTGCTTGGTGACCCATTCCAGCCAGCGCGTGTCGTCATCCAGACTCATGTCTCTCACATATTAAACACACACATATATATTCAGGTGAAGTCAAAATGATTAGCCCTCCTGCATTATTAACCCCCCTGGATATTTCTTCCCCCCCATTTTTTTCCAACACATTTCTAAACATAATAGTTTTAATAACTCATTTCTAATAACTGATTTATTTTATCTTTGCCGTGATGACAGGACATATTTTACTAGATATTTTTCAAGATACTAGTATTCAGCTTAGAGTGACATTTAAAGACTTAACTAGGTTAATTAGGCAAGGGTAATTAGGCAAGTCATTATATAATGTTGGTTTGTTCTGTAGACCATTGAAAAATATATTGCATAAGGAGGCTAATACTATTGACCTTAAAATGATATTTAAAAAATTAAAAACTTCTTTTATTCTAGCCGAAAGTCTTTCTCCAGAAGAAAAAATATTATAGGAAATACTGTGAAAAATCCTTGATTTTCCAGTTGATGACAAAAACTGCCTCATTCATCTGAAAATCATACAGTAGTCAGCATTAGTGGATCAAAAATATATATTTTTTTCAAAATTGTCCTATAAGACAAGAATGGGTTGTTGAATAGTTTTAGGACAACCTTGATGAAAGGTTTTGATCCACTTCAAGTATCGAGTACTGTATAATTACATACACAACATTTTGCAAGAAACAGATTGACAGTTGTAATCTACAGCATCAGATGTAAAGCATCATATCTGTGAATAGGTAAATAAATTAAACAATACACTATATTTTCAACATTTTTAATAGATATTTACATTATTTTAAAATAAGTGTATTTATAGGCACACATGACAAGAATTTCTACAGGTGTTGAAATAAATGTTTAAACATAAAACAGATAGAGTAAGTACAAAATTACAACTCACACAAGTCATCATTGTGTTCAATTGAAAATATTTAATATTATAAATATATATATATATAATTTGAAATATATTATATATAATCAGAATTATATATGAACCAGTGGGTCAGAAGAAACATGTTTCTTCTCTACATGAATAAGCTGTTAGTGTGTATAATAAAGATCATTTGAGATTATTCTGGAAGGATTATATTAGGACACGTTTTCACCCTGGATGCAAATAGTTGCTTCGATTTTTCCTTTTTAATTTTTATTATTATTGTTATTATTATTCATTTTGATTTTTGTTATTTTACCAACAAAATTTGAGTACTATGTATAGTTTGTACACCTGGCAGGAATGTATGTCAATTGTATGCCATGTAAAGTCACATAATGAGGTCTAAATGTCACTTGAAATATTGTATTGTACTCAAATGAATGTTAATAAATATAAATTAATACTAAAAGAAAATGTTGTTACACTGAATGATGATGATTATCATTTCACTCATATTATGAGTTTTTTTTCTTCACAAAAGTTATTTGAAACTTCACTTGTATTTAATATGTTTCTATGCATTTAAAATGGATTTTGTAAATGTAATCTCTGTCTGTGTGTGTTTATTTAAAGACCTTAACTGTATATCCTTGGTGCGGCGACAAACTTTAAACAATCTAACATTTAAAACAAGAATAATCAATACCTTCACATGCAAATCTGCTCCTCCGTCTTCGCCTTTTGCTGATATTCCCTTTGAGCTTTTCAAGAAAATGTTCTCACAGACGAAAACAAGAGATTTTAGCGCAGTCTCAAGATGTTGCTATAGCAGTCCCACCTTTCAGAGGAAATAACATACAAAGAGGAGACCGAGAGAGAGAGAAAGACAGAGAGAGAGAGAGAGGGGTAGGCTGGCTAGTATTGTTATGGACATAAGTATGGCAGCTCGTATGGCAGCAGCTGCCCCTGACATCCCTGTTGAGCGGCCTGCACTATTTACGCAGAATGCACTTCTCATCACCCAATCACATATTAACAACAACCTTCATTCTGCCACCCAGGCTCATTCTGAAAACGTACCTCTATATATATTTCTGGAGAGTGTCAAATACATCCCAGGAGGAACGTTTTTTTGCAGTTTTTGTTTTCGCGGATCTACCAGAGGCCACTGTGTATGCTTTTTTAGATCTCAAATTTCTCTCACGAGCACTATTCATGTCTGCTGTTCTCGCGTAAATCCACCAGAGGCTGCTGTCGACTGACTGTTTGACTGACTTAGGCCCAATCCCAATTCTACCCCTTAGCCCCCAATTCTTACCCCTACCTCTCGTTTTGCGTGTTCACATCAAGGGGTAGGGGTGTCCCAATTCTCTTTAGCTTGAAGGCCTAGGGCTAAGGGGAAGGGGTGAATAGCCCTTCGAATGAAGATTTTTCAGGACCACGCTCGAAACCAAGGGGTAAAAAAAATTCCCAGAATACACCAGCCACAACGGCAGTATTGCTGAACCCAGAAGTAAGGAGATCCACAAATTAGTATTTTTTGTCATATTACGAATTTTTACGACAAAAAACATGTTTTAATATGTTCATAACTGCGTATGTGTTTTACCATCATGCTTAAAAAAATAAAACGCGAAAAAAACCACCAAATTTTGCGATCTATAATCCATAATAACTCCTGTATAGCAGTCCCACAACATTCTGTCACTCGATGACACTGGAATACCCTGTCAGAATAGTCTAGAGGCTGAGAATGAGCTTTTAACCGTGTCTGCTATAATGTTGACGTTGTTTTCGTGTGCTTAATAATATGGCCACTGTGTAAATACACAGTACAGTTACGATCTTATTGTCAATTATATCGTTATGATAACATAATATATGTCTTCAGCGATTTCCTGAAGCTAAATACCAATAAACAACACAACTGGAATAACTACAGCAGTCGCCATCGTCTGATCTCATATGAAGCAGGAGATTGTGATGACATGCAGGTGACGTGTGCAGGAGCTGTAGTGCTGTCCTATTTCTTAGGGGAAAATTTTGAAGCCCTTCCCCTTAACCCTTGGTTGTAAGGGCCAAGGGGAAGGGGTACAAAAATAGAATTGGGATTGGGCCTTAATGTCTGACTGACTGAGCAATCGACTGACCCACCTTCCTCCTTCCCTAAACCCAACCAATAGTGTTTTCAAAAGCACAGATCGACTCGCCCACCCACTTCCCTAAACTCAGCCGAAAGTTTTAAAAAGCAATCCAGAAAAAGAAAAGCCCTTGCTTGATTTTTACCACATATTTAGATTTTACCACATTCTCACCCTGTTATTTACTTGATTATTTTATTTTTTTGGATTCTGTTTTCATCTTACCTGCTTTCTGGAACCGTTTATTCATCTGACTCAAACCCTGTCATCGTGGTCAACTCCTCTCTGCATCTCAAGTCCGCTGACGTACATGGCGAGCTACTGAACAAACTTATAACAGTGGGAAAGCCATCCATACGGAGGTAATCGGTCAGCTGTAAGCGAGAATAGGAATGGCGTCATACTACCCCCTAGCATTCATTTTAAAGACAAAATGCAGCCATACATACCTCTGGATACATAATTCGCGATCTCTAGAAACGTATATAGGGCTAAGTTTTGTTGTCATTCTGTCAGTCAAATATTGCAAAAATAAATAATCTGGCTGAAAAGGCACTTTAAATGTGGTAGATTTAAAGGTTCCATGAAATTAAAACAACATTTTTTATTTGTTAGTATCAGTATTGTTAGTTTTTAGGATATCTATAAGCTAGTGTGCACCAAAACAGTGACAAAATTTGCATGCGGAAGATATAAAACTGATATAAACATGTAAAGTTTGTAGTTTGTCACTTCCGCCTAAACGGACCAACGGTTTTATTCATGTCACCTCATACTTCAGTCTTGACCAATCAAACACTCACTAACATCTGACATGCCCCGCCTCCTTCTAAACGCTTCTTATTTAATGCACTTGAGCTCAACCACTCCTCAAAGGGGAGGAGCTACACTATATCTTGCCCTCTTTTCGTGTTTCGGTTGAGATTACATCAAACATTGAATAAAAATGCACATTTCAAAGCATTTTACAGGAACGTTAAGCATTGCAAAGTCTTTGGAAGTGCTTCATGCTTGTTAACATTAGTTAATGCGCTGTGAGTTAAAATGAACTGTATTTTCATTAACTAGCGCTAACTAACATGAGCAAATACTGTAATAAATGTATTGTCCATTGTTTGTTCATGTTAGCAAATGCATTAACTAGTGTTTTTTCGACTGCGCTCCTGGAGGATCACCAGCTCTGCACATTTTCCAGGTCTCCTTAAACAAACACACCTGATTCAGATCATCAGCTCATTAGCCAACATAGGCTCATTCTGAAAACGTAGCCCTACATACGTTTCTGGAGATCGTGAATTATGTATCCAGAGATACGTATGGCTGCATTTCGTTTTTTACACCAACGCTAAGAGGCGGTATGACGCCATTCCTTTTCGCGCTAACCAGCTGACCGCTTACCTCCGTATGGACGGCTTTCCTGCTGTAACCAGTTTGTCCCGTTAGCTCACCATGTATGTCGGCGGACTTGAGACACAAAGCGGAGTTGACCACAACAATGGGGTTCGAGTCTGGTGAAGAATGATTTCAGAAAGTGGGCAAGACAAAAACAGAAGCCAAAAAATTTAATAAACAAGTAAATAACAGGGTGAGAATCTGGTAAATCTTGGTGAAAATCAGATGAGGGCTTTTCCTTTTCTGGATTGCTTTTGAAAATTGTTGGCTGGGTTTAGGGAAGTGGGGTGAGCGAGTCAATCGATAAAATTGGTTCGGTTTAGGAAAGGAGGGTGGGTCAGTTGATTGGTCAGTCGACAGCAGCCTCTGGTGGATTTATTTGAGAACAGCAGGCGCGAATGGCACTGGCGAGAGAAATTTGACATCTCAAAAAGCATACAAAGCGGCTTCTCATGGATTTGTGAAAACAAAAACTGCAAAAAAATGTACCCCCAGGGATGTATTTCGTGGTCTCCAGAAATGTACATAGAGGTATGTTTTCAGAATGAGCCTGGGTTGTCATTAGCAGAGACTGAAAGACCTGTTATGGGTGTGTCAGAGAAAGGAGACATCCAAAACATGCAGTGTTGATGGGCCTCCAGAAATGTGGTTGAGAAACACTGCATTAACTAATAAAACCTTTTTGTAAAGTGTTACCAGTAAAACTAAGCCTCCTGCTTTCAATTCCCCGAACAAACATGTAACTAATACAATGAACATGCTCATCAAATTCGTCAAGAGAACTGCAAAGGAGCCAAAAACAATGCTTAGGGAAAGTTAAACATACATCACATGGTAGAAAGACCAACATCCCTCCATCTATCAAAATACCTCCAAGTCAGGAAGTTCAAAGACCCTTCCTTTTCAGAGCAGACTGATGCAACTGTTTTACAGCCGTTTCAGTTTCTGAATGAAAACACAGCAACAGACTCTATCCGTCCGTCACCTTCTGGAAAAGTCAAAAAACACACAAATCCTGATAATCACAAGACATTTATTCACTAACACCACACAAAAAGCTGCATAAGGAGCGACAGATGGCCAAATATGATCACGTCTTACAGCAGAGGATTGAGTCTTACAATCATCTCACGACTCTCTCTTTTCATAAAAACAACAGCATGCTGAAGCTTGCTTGATATAAATGTATGATAAATGTACTGAATGCGACACTATAGGACAGTGTCAGCAGGACGCCATCCCTGTCACTCCAGCCTGACCCGTTTCCTTGGTGACGGGGGCGGGTCTAGAGCGAAGGCCGTGGGGGATGAGGGCCGAGATTCTGGGATGTACTCCATACAGTATTTCTCAATGTACGGCCCTGCTATGTTCCACACCTGATTGCAAGAGGAATGAAACAAGACGGAGTGAGAATTTAAGAGTTAATGACTTTCTTATAGTCTTCAGTAGAAATATTATAATACTACTGCTCTGATGAAAGCCTATATACAGTTGAAGTCAGAGTTATAAGACCTCCTGTATATCCCCCCCCCAATTTCTGTTTAACAGAAAGTTTTTTTTCAACACATTTCTAAACATAATAGTTTTAATAACTCATTTCTAATAACATATACACGGATTTCTTTTATTTTTGCCATGTTACAGTACATATTTGACTAGATATTTTTCAAGACACTAGTATTCAGCTTAAAGTGACATTTAAAGGCTTAACTAGGGCAATTAGGTTTGGTCAAGTCATTGTATAATGATGGTTTGTTCTGTAGACTATTGAAAAAATATAGCTTAACCCTCGTGTCGTGTTCACATCTCAACCCTTACTTAAGTGTTCCCGGTCAAAATTGACCAGTCTATTTTACTGCTCTTAAAATAGCAAAAAAAACCCACAATTTTAATTTTTATTCAACATTCTTTAGCTGTGAACAATGTCTTAATGTTGTGTTTAACATGAATTTGACAATAGAATAGAATTAATAGAATTAAACATAAAATAATTGCAGTGAAAAAACAAATAGGCACTGAAAATATTTACAAATTGAACAATAGATGAAGAAATCCAAATACTTTGTTTCACTATCAATGGACAGCTTGTTAAAATAATGATCTCTGGGTCTGATCAAATAAATTGAAATTTTAATCCATCTGAATGACTTTTCAGCCAGCATAGCGCAAACAAACATTTCCTGTGTACTGAGTGCTCAAACTGTCATTCAGTCCTTCAATTGGACTGTATTAGTGTTCTAATGTAGGGAATGATGACTGAGGGTATGTACACAGAACTTGCACTAATTATATTTTGGTCATTTTTGAATTGGATATCCATTCGAATCACTGGTACAACCCTTCCTACTCCCCAAAAACTGTACTTATCCAGAGCGAGCAGAAGGGCAGCCAAAATCACTCTGGACCCCTCACACCCAGCACACTGCCTCTTTGAACTTTTACCTTCTGGTCGACGCTACAGAGCTCTGCGCACCAGAACAGCCCGACACAGAAACAGTTTCTTCCCTCAGGCAATCCATCTCATGAACACTTGATGATAATAATTGCGAAACCAACATCACTACTTGCCATACACTTTTATACACATATACACTTATTTAACAACACACTTTACATGCCAATTTGCACATAACAGCTGCACAAATAACGTTGTATATAGTAATAAACATGTACATACACTTGTAAATCTGTATATTTGCACTCACTACTTACTTCTATTTTTTTAAATATATTTATTATCTGTTTTTTGTCCTGTCTCTGTTATCCTGTTGCACTGTAGAAGCTCTGTCACGAAAACAAATTCATCGTATGTGTAAACATACCTGGCAATAAAGCTCTTTCTGATTCTGATTCATTTCCTATGGCGGTCACTTTTGACCGGGAACACCACAGGTGTAACAAGGGTGAGTAAAAAAATTCTATGAAAGAGGTGATCATAGCTTTTATATGTTCAAGAGCATAGTGAGGAGGATATCATGAGGCCTTGAGGCAATCAGATGTAAAACAAAATATTGTTTAAATATCTGACATGCCCCGCCTCCTTCTAGACGCTTCTTATTTGATGCACTTGAGCTCAACCACTCTCACTGCCAGAGCGGTGATTTAACAAAGCGCTAATTGCTTGTTTTTTTAAAGGGGAGGAGCTACACTATATCCTGCCCTCTTTTTGTGTTTTGGTTGTGATTACATCAAACATTGAATAGAAATGCTGGTTCAGATATTAAATATTGTTTTAGTTGTAACTCGGTTAGATTTGACCCGAACATGTCAGGAAGGTTAAAGGGGCTAATAATATTCACCTTAAAATGTTTTTATAAAAATTAAAAACTGTCATTTTTAATCTAACCCAAATAAAAGAAACAAGACTTTCTCCAGAAGAAAAAATATTATAGGAAATACTGTGAAAATTTCCTTGCTCTGTTAAACATCATTTGGGAAATATTTGAAAAAGAAACAAAACTCACAGAAGGGCTAATAATTCAATGCGTGCGGTGTGACATCACTTTGCAGAGACGATATTGGTTAAATGTTGGCAAAGTAGAACACTGAAGTAGCTTGAAGTGGAAAGCGCGAGTATGTCTGCAGTCTGGAGGTATTATAAAGTTGATGACGACAACACTCCCATAGAAACTGTGAGATATGTAAACTTGGGATTGCCTGTCAGGTATTTTAAGTTGAGGTGCTATTTGTTTTTACATTAGATTCTTTTTCTATTTACTGTTGCACTAAAGTCCAAAAGTGAAGAACTGATGTTATTTATTACTTGATTGTTCAAGCTACCACACAGAAGTGCTCTGTTTGTTAACAGAGTTGCTGAATGTTAAAATAAGATGAATTAAATGACAAATAAGGAACATGCTGGATCTGTTTCTTCGCTCTTATTTATTCTTTTTTTATGTATTATAGAAGTGTCGGATCAAGATTCGGCATCTCGGTAGATACAAATCAAATCACTCTGACTCTCGGACTCTAGCGCAAAAAAAACCTGTCACATATGTCACAATGATCAGATGTTTCCTTAAGTACCGTTTTACCAGTGATAGGGTTGCCAGGTTCAAGAAAATTTTACAGCCCTATGACAACTCAAATCCTGCCCAAAAAGAATGAAAAGTGGCCCAGTTTTTGCTGGAATCCCACAATAAGAAAATATGGTTTTAAAATGGTTTACCATATCTATGATATTTTGTACACATACTTATAGATACATTATACTGACACCAAGCGATATTCCTATGGCAGAATTTAATATGTGACGTGTCATCACACGGTTTTACTCACTCACTTGCAGCATTTTTTGGGTTGCCAGGTGTACACTGCCGGACCAATGTCAATTAAGAAATGATTCATTTAGTATATTTTGTATTCGCCAAAAATAAACGTTTTGGCGGTTGCGGCACATTATGAAAGTAGCCTAAAAAACACAACCCGCAACTTCATATTTATTCCAGCAACTGCATGTGCAAATTGTGCAGGAAAACTGCAACCCTGGCAGCACTGATCACCACTGTTTATTTTGTTCAGAAGGAAACACACAGTATGTTTTTACAAGGGCTGGGTATTCTCAGTTTGGCACTTTGATTTCATTCTCATCTACATGATTCAATTGGTTATCAATATTACTTTTAAAAACAATTGTTTTGCAGATATGGGATCAATATTTAAATATAAACACGTATAACTGATACACTGCCACACAGCTATTACTGGAATACACTTTTACATTAACCACAAAGAGCATAGAATCACCAAGAGGCGACACTCTAGTGCGATTTGGGAAACAGCCACTGAAGGGGGCGCGGTGGCCATTTTGGAATTAAAATTCCAATAGAGCAACAGCATATTAGAAGTCTGTAAAATAAACTATTAAACGTGCTGATGATTGTGATCGTGAGTGTTGTATTGTCGTATTTCAGGTTGTATCTCAGCTTTAATGCGCTTTTTAAATAAATAAATAAAAAACAAAGCAGCTGCTTGTCATCACGACAGCAATAAGATCCAATGGACAGCTGACCTCTTTCACTCCAAAATGGCGGAATTCAGGTCTGTTGCTGGGCACTGCTGTTGCAATGTAAGCGTTCTATTGAGTGTTGCCTCTTGGTCATCCTAAGCTCTTTGTTAACCAGACAAAATTGTTTACTTTTATTTTTACGCTATAAATAATAAACTATTATTAATTTGAATAATAAACACCGACAATAAATCCTAAATATAAACACAAAATGCACAAGGTAAGCATTAACTGTGCAATGCAGTTAGTGTAGAAAAGATGGGAACGTACAACTACAAAATAAAATTGAGGATTGATGATTAACAACACTGTAGAAAATGCAGGGTTCCACACAATTCACTCATATTGTCCCAACACAAATTAACTTAACACTTTTAACAAATTTATGTGGATTGAACATATAAAAATTAAGCTGTCCCAATGAAATCGCAAGAATTGTGTTGTTTCAGCTCATTTTAAATAATAAACATGTTTAAGGAATAAGACATATTTAAAACAGGCCATACATGCCAACATAAGCTACCGTATAAGACGGGAGGCAAATTACTGATCATTTCCTCTGAATTAAAGCTCGCACATTATGGGTCAGTTACCTTAAAACTGAACATTCCAAAAAAGGTTTTGCTGTTAACCGGTAATCATTGACTTTCATGGCATTTGTTTTACCTTCAATGGTTTGTCAATGGTTACCGGTTTCAGACATTTTTCAAAATATCTTCATTTTTTTGCTAAGTAATAGAAAGAAACCACTTGACGATCACTTAGGCTAAGATAAATATAGTGAATGCATGTTCATTTTTGGGTGAATTATCCCTTTAATAATAGATTCCTGAATCGATATTGTTTTGTCAAATTGAAAATCAATTCAAATCAAAGAATGAATAGAAATAAAACCTTCTGATCTACGAGAAGCCGATGGACTGCTTCAATATCTGGAGCCATGAACCTGTCTTTAATCCAGGGCCTGAGGAATAGAGAAAAGAAGAGATGAATGAAGGAAAGAAGCTTTGATAATTATTAACCAGAAAGTTCAATATATTGGTGGTTCAGGAGTTAGTGTATTATCCTTCCACCTACTTTACTGCAGCACGCACGAGGTCATACACTTTCTCCAGTGGGGTCGTGGTACGTAGCGGGCGTAGAAACTCAATACCCTGACAGGCAGCTAACAATTCAATAGCCAGCACTGTAAGAACACAGAAACAGGGCAGCTTAGATAGCTCCAAAATAACCCATTTCTGATCTCTATCTGTACATTCGGGGAAAGAAAACAAAAAATGTAAAAAATATCTATCTATTTTATTTTATTCATATTTGAATAGTATGAGGTCAAAATTATTTTTAGGAAATGAAAACATGAGGGTAAATCTATTTAAATCTATAGATGTACATATTACTCAAACAGACCATATAAGTGGGGTTTATTCATAAACTAATTTCGAGAGGATCACGTGCTTATGATTTATCACAGCCGGTCACGTATTAAGCTAATCAGTATCATCCAATCATATGAGCCATAAGCTACTATAAATAACCACAGTCTTCAGTCCATTTTATCTTCGTTTGGAAGAAACCCCCCTTCCTCCCCATTCTCCTCCTTCACTATAGATCGGGCGGCACGGAGGCCCAGTGGTTAGCACTGTTTGCCCCACAGCAAGAACACTGCCAGCCCTGGTCCTGCCAGGTCAGTAGGTGTTTCTGTGAGGAGTTCGTATATTCTCCCCGTGTCTGCGTGGGTTTTCCCTGGGTTCTCCGGTTTCCTCCCACCATCCAAATATATACATCATGCATAACAATCAAGCATTTGTCTAGCCCCCCTTTTTCCTCACGTGTTCCCTTAGCTACTGCAAACGGGGAGTTCTGAGATCCACCGAGCTCAGGCTCCCCTCTCGCTCTGCAAACGGGAGGAAGCCCCGGGCTCGAGGATCCCTTGAGCTCGGGGCTCTCTCCCGGGACAGCATGCCAAACAAGCTTTTGATGAATCATCAGCTAAGTGTGAACTCTTGAAAAGGGATGATAGAGAAGCTTTGTGTCAATATTTCACTGTCACATCTGATTTTTACATTTCATTTATACCCTAATGAATCAAGATTATTCTTCAAATAATTCTTCCTAAAATGTGGAGAATTTGGAAATGTGTTGATTGATGAATAACAAGAGAGAGGTCATAAATATTGATGTAAAACACGGATTTTAGTTTGTTTTGCTGTTGTTTTTCCTTCTGTATTATCTGCAGTGTTGGGGAAAGTTACTTTTTAAAGTAATGCGTTACAATATTGAGTTACTCCCCCAAAAAGTAACTAGTTGCTTCTTTTAACTTGTTTTTTTTATTTAAATAGAGGAGCTCTGCATTTAACAACACACTGTTTAACATACACCTTCAATTACCTTTAAAAAATAAACTAATAAAGAAATATTAGAATAACGTTACCTTCTAAGAACTTCCTGACGCTAAACATGTCGTATATACAAATGAATGAAAGTTGAAAGCAATGTGTTTGCTACTTTTGTGTTTTCGTCTGTTTTAGTTTAGTAAAATCACTGTCTATTGAGACTAATCCCCTTTTCTTCCTGGTGTTCAAAATAATGAGAATACTTTCATTATAGAAATGTAAGGCTCTGCCATCTTGGTTTCTGTCTGTTCCCGCGGGGAGCTCATTCTCTCATTGATTTAATGTGATTACACTAATTTTAATTTAGCAAATTATTTATTTAAAACGAATTAATTGTTCTGAAAAGAGGACTACGCAGTGGCGCAGTAGGTAGTGCTGTCCCGCTGGTTCGAGCCTCGGCTGGGTCAGCTGGCGTTTCTGTGTAGAGTTTGCATGTTCTCCCTGCGTTCGCGTGGGTTTCCTCTGGGTGCTCCGGTTTCCCCCACAGCCCAAAGACATGCGGTACATGTGTATTGGGTAGGCTAAATTGTTCATAGTGTATGTGTGTGAATGAGAGTGTATGGGTGTTTCCCAGTGATGGGTTGCAGCTGGAAGGGCATCCGTGGTGTAAAACATATGCTGGATAAGTTGGTGGTTCATTCCACTGTGGCAACCCCTGATTAATAAAGAGACTAAGCTGAAAAGAAAATGATTGAATAAAAATAAAATTAAAATTAAATAAAAAAAATTATCAAAATAAATAAATAAATAAATAAATTAATTAATTAATTAATTAAAAAAATTATAAAGTATAAAATATAAAATAAAATATAATATGAAATTAAAATTAAATGTTAATTAAATACAAATAAAGGGGGAAGAGGGATGTTTATTGTATATATTATTATTATTATTGTTATTATTATTTTTCTTTTGCTAATTGTTAAAAAAGTCCTGATACTCTGTTTTCTTACATTGTACATGTATATGTATATTTTCCTGATAAGTGGTGATTTGTTATGCAAAATATCGCTGAAATAACACTCATCTGAAAGCAACTTTGCCCACCAATTCTTCAAAACAGAACTGGCATTTAGAGTTTAATAGTGTTTTTACAATTTGTGCTTTGGAGCTCCACTAGGGGGCGCCATAACAGTAACAACTTCTGCTAAATGAAACAGTAAATGATGTCAGTGGGTAAATGTGAGGTTAGTGTCTTGTTTTGGACCTTGCTCGACATGTTCCACCACTCTGAGGGCTTTACGCGCAGCCCAGCCTCCCATGGACACGTGATCCTCGGTGGCCGCGCTAGTGGACAGAGAGTCAATGGAGGAGGGGTGGCAAAGCACTTTGTTCTCTGAAACTGCAAAAAAAAAACAACCCATAAACAAATACATCCATTTTAGTTAATGGTCAACATGAGTCCAGTACAGTAGTCAAAATTAAACTTTTCCACTATTTGGTTAAGGAACTACGCTCTCCTGAACTTTGCGATGCTAACCGAGAGCTGCAGCGGTGCAGTGCGCAATCATGAATCCAGAGTTCAGGCCTCCCTCGTTGACCAGAAACGCAGGTAGTTCACTGAGAGAGGGATTGCAGAGACGTTCGATGCGCCTCTCGCTGATGGAGGCCAATTCATGCACCCCGATCGCCAAATAGTCAAGAGCCTATAAGAAAGGAAAAAGAGAATGAACATGGACGTTGTCCAAACAGTTTTGCTAAATGCGGTATGATGAGAGATACCTTTGCTGGATATTCTCCATGGAAGTTTCCACCAGATATGGTCTCCCCTCTCTCTGCAAACACCATCTGATTTACAGTTAAAGTGAAGGCAAATGAAATCAAAAGCAACCATATGATTTTGTAAGCTTACATTGCTAGTTTTGTGGTGAACAATTCATCTGTGCATGTCATTAGGAAACACAAATAGTTTGCCCTTGTAATCTTTAATCCACATCTGAAAATGCACTTGTTTGTTTTAAATGAAAGACAGATTATGTCTGTCTGAGGTATTGGGCGTGGCTAACATACTTAACCACACCCCTTCCAGCTATCAGTTTTGTCAGCAAACAAAAATGGTGAGGAGGAGGAGTCTATTAGGTTGCAATAACTCTCCCGAAACCTTTTCCTAATCTTTTTGAATGACTTTACTACATCCAATCAGCTTGCGGAAGAAAAAACAAGCCAAGCCCACTGTTTTCTCATTTATTACTCCGTCTCTCTAGGAACTGCGTCACAATAGGAAAAAAAAAAACGGTCGCAGCTTCCGGTTCATGCAGACTTTATAGTCGCTATGAAATCAAAATGGACTCTTTTTTTATATGTATATAGTAGATCTTGTTTTAATCAATGCTTCTGTGCTTTTCATTATTTTGTACAAATTAATTTGCCCTCATTAACTTTAATCAAGCACCATAACCTTTCCTGTCCCCTTAAAACAACTTTTCTTCACATTCTGATTACAAGGAATTTCTTTAGGGCGTGGCTTTCAGTACTTTAGGGCGGGGCTATCAGTGCTTTAGGGTGGGGCTATCAGTGCTTTAGGGCAGAGCTACCAGAGCTTTAGAGCAGGGCTATCAGTGCCTTAGGGCGGGGCTATCAGTGTTTTAGGGCGGGGCTATCAGTGCTTTAGGGCAGGGCTATCAGTGCTTTAGAGCGGGGCTATCAGGGTTTTAGGGCGGAGCTATCAGTGTTTTAGGGCAGGGCTATCAGTGTTTTAGGGCAGGGCTATCAGTGATTTAGGGCAGGGCTATCAGTGTTTTAGGGCAGGGCTATCAGTGATTTAGGGCAGGGCTATCAGTGCTTTAGGGCAGAGCTATCAGAGTTTTAGAGCGGGGCTATCAGTACTTTAGGGCAGAGCTATCAGTGCTTTAGGGCAGAGCTATCAAGAGTTTTAGAGCGGGGCTATCAGTACTTTAGGGCAGGGCTATCAGTGTTTTAGGGCTGGGCTATCAGTGTTTTAGGGCGGAGCTATCAGAGTTTTAGAGCGGGGCTATCAGTACTTTAGGGCAGGGCTATAAGTGTTTTAGGGCTGGGCTATCAGTGTTTTAGGGCGGAGCAATCAGTGCTTTACGGCAGGGCTATCAGAGCTTTAGGGCAGGGCTATCAGAGCTTTAGGGCAGGGCTATCAGTGCTTTAGGGCAGGGCTATCACTGTTTTAGGGTGAGGCTATAGGTACTTTAGGGCAGGGCTATCAGTGCTTTAGGGCAGAGCTATCAGTGCGTTAGGGCAGGGCTATCAGTGCTTTAGGGAAGGGGTATCAGTGTTTTAGGGTGGGGCTATAGGTACTTTAGGGCAGAGCTATCAGTGCTTTATGGTGGGGCTATCAGTGCTTTAGGGCAGGGATATCAGGGGCTATCAGTGCTTTAGGGCAGGGATATCAGGGGCTATCAGTGCTTTAGGGCTGGGATATCAGGGGCTATCAGTGCTTTAGGGCTGGGCTATCAGAGCTTTAGGGCAGGACTATCAGGGTGTGCCTCTTTTCTACTCGGAACTCGTCCAATCGTCAATCTTCCTTTATTTTGTTAGCAACGCCCGTCTTTCAACAATCTAGTTGGTTTCCAAAGAACAAAATTATGCACAGCCCTACATTTTTTTCTCATTTCAGGACCGTTTCAATAGTAGGAAAAAAAGGACAATTTTAACTTTCGTTTCATGGCAACTCTAAGGCCAGGAATGAAAAATAGGCTGGTGTAGTAACAGCATTGACCAGCAGGAGCCCAATCAGACAATCATTAGCTATGTTTCCATTGACCTATTTTTATCTGCATTTTGGATATGCGCATAAAAAAACGGTTGATGGAAACGCCAAGATGCATAATTTTGAGATGCATTATCTTGAGAATGTGCATAAAAACATATGCGCATAACTGAGTAGGATAAACTGTTTATCCGATAAGAAAAGATCCTCATAAACTATGAAGGAAACACTTTTACCGAACAAATTGCAGTTTGTGCTTTAAAAAGGTCATGTGATTTTGTTATAAGAGATCATGTGATGATAAAAATGTGTGTGAATGGACAAACCAGCATGCTGACTGCATTGTAAAACATGTTGTTTTGGTCATTCAAAAACACCTTAACCATTTCAGTATCAGTGTTATTATATTATTAATATCCTCCAGAATTGTTAAGAGCCTCTCTTGCTTCGTGTCTCACGCCTTCAAATGCTACCACACGTACCGAGGTTGTCGGCATTGTCTTCTGAAGCGCAAGTAATTTATTATATATAAAAAAGTATATTCACGAACTTTCTCCAACCGCAACAAATTCTGTTATTACTTTAGATATTTGGCGCCAGTTAATCAGTTAATGTTCTCTTTGACTTATTGAATGGAAAGGCTGCTTTATT
This sequence comes from Danio aesculapii, assembly GCF_903798145.1. Lineage (NCBI taxonomy): Eukaryota > Metazoa > Chordata > Actinopteri > Cypriniformes > Danionidae > Danio > Danio aesculapii. The sequence continues at coordinate 29,405,770 of NC_079459.1, read as the reverse complement.
TGCACATCTTTAGTGCAATATTCCAGTTTTGCGCATGAATTTAATTTGCATCTTTGGATGGAAACATAGCTAATGATACAAAAAAAGTGTCCGGAATATCTTCATTTTTCGTGAGAATTTGAGGTCACATAAGCAAGAGATATTGTGATTAACTTTCAGATTAAAAAAGGATACAGGATTATCTGTGGCACTGTTGATTTCTGTATTAATGATTTTCTTGACGAACTCAATCGTGTCATTGACGATTCCGTGGACCTGCAAAATATTAAAGCAAACTGAATTAAAATACAGTTAACATTGGGCCAACTTTTGTAAATGTATTATTTACAAACCCTTTTATTTGCTATAATTTAAATTTAATTTAATTGTATATTGTATTTTGGTTGTGTGATTTCTTTTTATTAAATATTACTATTCAGGTTTAAATGTAATTTTCATTTAGGTTCAGGTTAAGTTAAGGGAAATTGAATTGAAATATAGATTCAACCAGTCTTGCTGTTAATTAAACTAGCTTAATTGTTGTCATTTGTTTTCATTACAAGTTTAGATTCATTTAAAAAATTATCTCAAATTGTCTTGTGGCTGTATTAATGTCCATATTATGAAAAATGTTTTAGTCTCTGATGATAATCCTGGTGTTGTATTGTATCATATCATATTGGGTTTTTTTTAAATGCCATGTCAGCTTCATTGGCTATCTTAATGGCAAAAACCATTGAGAATAATACAAATATAATAAATACAATACAAACCAATCAAACTAAGAGAAACACCAGTTTGTTACATCAAACGTTTTACATTAATATATGTTGATAATTCAGATTTTTTTTCTGGCAGAACTTTACTGAATAATTGAAGTCCACTTCATAAAAAAGTCTTCCATACAAACGCAATGCATATAAAATATTTAACTCTGGTTATAACAACACAAATAATGAGCTCTTGCATTACCTGTGGACAACAGCGCATGGTGTAGGCATCTTGAACTCTGTCACAAAACCTATGGCTCTCTACAGTTATCAAAAAGAAAGAAATTCGATTTTGCCGCCAAATGATAAAACAACTGGAACACCAAATGAAGCACACGAACACAGCAAAATTGACCTGCGATTTCAGAAGGGTGGTGATCAGAGTCCAACAGTGAGCGAAAGCGCATGGCCACTTCCTTCTGTCCTGGATGAGGTCGCAGTTTATGAATATCTGCAAAGAAATGTACTCTTGTCATTCACCACTGTATAACCAAAGTATGGAGAACTAGAAGAGAGCTTCATTTGTGACTGACTTTATATCTGTATTAAAACATCCACAAATATGGGTGCATCTCAATTGGCTCCCAAGATCATGAGTCAGTACATTAAAAAAAAATACAAATAAATAAAAATCCCACTGAAGTTTGTCATTAACTGTTTGTAACCTTTCGATTTTTGTTAAGTCATCTGGAATGGCAAAGAAAGCGTTCTTGCAGGACTCCCAGAGTTTATCAAGATCCTTCAGATTCATCTTAAGTGCCTCCGCCTTCATCTTACCCCAGATATGCTCAATAATGTTCATGTCTGGTGACTGGGCTGGCCAATCCTGGAGCAGCTTGACTTTCTTTGCTTTCAGGAATTTTGCTGTGGAGGCTGACGTATGAGAAGGAGCGCTATCATGCTGAAGAATTTGCTCTCTCCTGTGGTTTGTAATGTAATGGGCAGCACAAATCTCTTGATACCTCAGGCTGTTGATGTTGCCATCAGATCTCTCACACACCCCCATACTGAATGTAACCCTAAACCATGATTTTTCCTTTTCCAAACTTGACTGATTTCTATGAGAATCTTTGGTTCATGTGGGTTCCAATAAGTCTTTTGCAGTATTTGTGATGATTGGGATGCAGTTCAACAGATGATTCATCGGAAAAATCTACTTTCTGCCACTTTTCACAATGATCAACTAAAAGCCAAGTTATTATTTGTTGCTCTTATAACTGGGATTGACGACAAGACTTTTGTCAGGTAGTAAATCTAGCTGTAGAAAAAGCCAGATCCAATTAGTTCAATTCTATAAGATTGGTTTAATATTTGGTTCGAGTCCCAGCTATTTCAGTTGGCATTTCTGTGTGGAGTTTGCATGTTCTCCTCGTGTTCGTGTAAGTTTCCTCCGGCTGCTCCGGTTTCCCCCACAGTCCAAAGACATGCGGTATAGGTGAATTGAATAAACTACATAAAACCAAAGATAAACATCCACTGATGTTAGACTTTGGTCTTGTATGGATATCATATCATGACGTCAAAATGATGTTGGATTTTATTAGTTATAGCCACAACCAACCAAATATTAACGCTAGCTGACGTCAGTATTAGATGCCAGCTGATGTCGGCATTTGACGGCAAATTGATGTTAAATTTTAATGACCTGAAGTTGCAACCAAAATAGACCTAAATTAACGTCATATCACGTTGTGTGCCTAATCTGTGTGTGTGTTAATCCACTGGAAAAAAAAGTTGGTAATTTTTAAAGTCTGATCATTTGCTTCCACGTTTGGAGTAGCGCTCCTTCTCTGATGATGTCAGATTGACGCAGTCACAATATTATTAACTACGCTACTATAACCGCTAGTTAGCGATTAGTGAAACATCCGCAAAAAGAAAGCCCCGCCCTCTATTCAATATTCCGTTACAGTTGGAAGTACATCGACATACTGAAATAAAAGTTTCAGCAACTTCCGGTAAACACCAACTCATAGTGAGCACTGTTACTCACAATGAAACAATGCTGCCAGAATTTTGTGATTGAAACACCCCTTGAAATGGCCGATTAGCCATACCTGCCAACATTCACGTTTTTCATTCATCAGGTAGCTGATTGAGACGCACCCTATGTTTTGTCTCCCAAGTCATGTTTTGTCTGACAAGTCTGAAAGAGTTTCCTGCATTGTTTACAATTTCTGTCTGCAAAACAGAAAAACAGTGTCTAAATATGTCTGCTCTCATCCAGCACATCAAACACTTCTTCTTTTTTCCTCACCACTATCAAAGGCCTTGGTGGTGCCCTTAAGGACCTCCAGGGTCAGGGCAGCAATGATGTCAGCCTGTCGGGCGATGGCCTCCGCTCTCTCCACGGCCTCTGCTCCCAGAGAAGTGATCATCTGTGTCCCATTGATCAGAGCCAGACCCTGTGGACAGAGATAACAGATATAGACGTAAACATACTGTAGAAACCACCCAATAAGATTTGTGTCTCAGTAACTACCCAGAACATTTTATTAAAGGATTTCTCCACTTTTTTTTTTGGAAGTAGGATTTACATTTACATTTACATTTACATTTAGTCATTTAGCAGACGCTTTTATCCAAAGCGACTTACAAATGAGGACAAGGAAGCAATTTACACAACTATAAGAGCAGCAGTGAACAAGCGCAATAGACAAGTTTCAGGTGTGTAAAAATCTAAGAAGCAAAACATTAGTAGAAATTTTGATGAGCATATGAAGTTTTTATTACTGGATAAACTGTCCCTTTAACTCCAGAACAAGAAAAAAAACTGTTGAAATGAAAAGATTTTCCACTCTGGCCAATTGAAATAAAATAATATAAAAAATAAAAAATAAAATAAAATAAAATAAAATAAAATAAAATAAAATAAAATAAAATAAAATAAAATAAAATAAAATAAAATAAAATAAAATAAAATAAAATAAAATAAATTTAAATAAAAATGTAATTAAATAAAAATAAAACACAATTAAATAAAAATAACATAAAATATAAAATATATTTTAATAAATTTTTAAATAAAATAAAAAATTTAATAAATAACAAATAAAAAATAAAATAAAATAAAAATTTAACTAAAAATCAAATAAAGGAAAATTAAATAAAAAAATTTAAATGTAATTTTATAAAATAAAATAAAGTAAAGTAAATTTAAATAAAAAAATTTAATTTAACTAAATTAAAATAAAATAAAATAAAAGGAAAAATAATATAAAATATAAAATAAATTAAAATGAAATAAAATATAAAATAAAATTTGACTTAAAGAAATTATTAAATGAAACTAAATTAAAATTAAATAAAAAAATATTTAATATAATTTAATAAAAAAAATATATAAACTATAAAATAAAATATAAAATATACAATTAAATTAAAATAAAGTAAAGTAAATTTAAATAAATTTTTTTATAAAATACAAAAAAAAAAAAAAAAAAAAAAAAATATATATATATATATATATATATATATATATATATATATATATATATAATTAAATTAAATATAAAATAAAATTTTATAAAATAAAAAATTTAATAAAAAAAATGTAATGAAATTAAATTGAAATAATAAAAATAAAAAACTAAATGAAATAAATATAATATTAATAATAAATATATTAAAATAAAACTAAAAATAATTTAAATTAATTAAATCTAAAATATTAAATAAAATATAAAGGAAAATAAAAATTAATTAAATTAAATAAAACAAAAGCTACTTCCAGCAATTTTTAAATGTTAAATTTGAAATAAATGTTTTCAGATCTTCATAGATTTAAACATTTAAATTTTACTCAAACCCATACCTAACAAATCAAGAAAAAAAAGAGACTAGATTTAAATGTTGAATTGCCTCCAAGAGCAGCTCCACTGTTAAAAATCTATGCAGGTCAAGGACATCCATTTCTGACCCACAAAACAGCTCTAAGTCAACAGAGATAAACATGTTGACTGCACAATGGGGGGATTAACCGTACCTCCTTTGGCTTCAGAGATATGGGCTTCAGACCGTGCGCCTCCAAGACCTGCGGGCAATTCAAAGGTCAGACGTGACTGACGGATAAATGAGCAGTAAATATGTTTACATGCTGTTTTCATTATTGATTCACAGTCCACGGCGTCCAATGGCAATAAGCTCACGTATTTGGCGTCCGCCCAGCCGCTTTTGGGCGACCACATCTTGCCTTCTCCCATCAGGCCGAGGGCGAGGTGAGACAAAGGGGCCAAATCTCCGCTTGCTCCTACCGTACCTTTCTCCGGGACGTAGGATAAACAGGAGGCTGAGAGCAGAGGAAACAGTAAAACACCTCAAGTACAAAAACTTCCTTGAGGAGAAGAGTTCAAAGGAAGCGTTTGCTAATGTTATTTGAAGAAGATGCAGGAGCTTACATAAAAGTATTCTTTGAAATGACACACCATGTTTCATATGCCATGCCAGAGATGTAAAAAACCCCAACAATAGTCTCCTTCAGCTAAAATAAGGATAAATGTACCGTTGAAGGCCTGTATCATGCTGTGCAGCGTCTCCGGTGAAACCCCGCTGTGTCCTTTGGCCAAAACATTAATCCTTAGAGCGAGCAGCATTCGGGTTCTTTCGGGACTTAAAGGGCTTCCCAGACCTACATTGACAGATAATCAAAAATAATAATCATATGGCAAACAGGATCAAAGGGGGTTCAATAATGTCAGTCAGTTCATGACAGGACCATTTTTGAGCCAATATCTTAGAAATCTTACACTGACCAGCCACTTTATTAGGTACACCTTACTAGTACCGGGTTGGATCCTCTTTTGCCTTCAGAACTGCCTTAATCTTTCATGGCATAGATTCAACAAGGTACTGGAAATACTCCTCAGAGAGTTTGGTCCATATTGACATGATAGCATCACGCAGTTGCTGCAGATTTGTTGGCTGTACATCCATGATGCGAATCTCCCTTTCCACCACATCCCAAAGGTGCTCTATTGAATTGAGTTTGGTGACTGTGGAGGCCATTTGAGTACAGTGAACTCGTGACATGGCGCGTTATTCTGCTGGATATAGCCATCAGAATATGGGTACAGTGTGGGATGGACATGGTCAGCAACAATACTCAGGTAGGCTGTGGTGTTGACACGATGCTCAATTGGTACTAATGTACCCAAAGTGTGCCAAGAAAATATCCCCCACAGCATTACACCACCACCACCAGCCTAAACCGTTGATACAAGGCAGGATGGATCCATGTTTTCATGTTTTTGATGCCAAATTTTGACCCTACCATATAAATGTCGCAGCAGAAATCGAGACTCATCAGACCAGGCAACATTTTCCCAATCTTGTCTTGTCCAATTTTGGTGAGCCTGTGTGAATTGTAGCCTCAGTTTCCTGTTCTTAGCTGACAGGAGTGGCACCCGGTTTGGTCTTCAGCTGCTGTAGCCCATCTCAAGGTTGGACGTGTTGTGTGTTCAGAGATGCTCTTCTGCATACCTCGGTTGTCACAAGTGGTTACTTGAGTTAGTTGCCTTTCTATCAACTGGAACCAGTCTGGCCATTCTCCTCTGACCTCTGGCATCAACAAGGCATTTTCACCCACAGAACTCCCGCTCGCTGGATATTTTCTCTTTTCCGACTACTCTCTGTAAACCCTAGAGATGGTTGTGCATGAAAATCCCAGTAGATCAGCAGTTTCTGAAATACTCAGACCAGCCCATCTGGCACCAACAACCATGCCACGTTCAAAGTCACTTAAATCACCTTTCTTCCTCATTCTGATGCTCTGTTTGACCTGCAGCAAATCGTCTTGACCATGTCTACATGCCTAAATGCCTTGAGGTGCTGCCATGCGATTGGCTGATTAATGAGCAGTTGGACAGGTCTACCTAATAAACTGACCCGTGAGTGTATAAAGAAAAAAGACTCCCTCAATTTGATGACAGTTGGGTTAATATTGTGTAATACTGTTACAATATAAAATAAATGTCTATTGTTTTAAAAATGTAATTATTTCTGTGAATTTTCAGCTATATTAGTATATAATTATACCAATATGCTGCTCTATGATTGGTTCTTATTATTGATACTATGTTGATTTGGAAATAGGCTCATTTTACCACATCCTTAGAGTTAAGCAGTTGAGTTTTACAATTTTTTGAATCCATTTAGTCTATCTTTGGGTCTGACGAGAGCACTTTTAGCTTAGCTTAGCATGGATCATTGAATCAGATTAGACAAATAGCATCTCATTTACATTTACATTTAGTCATTTAGCAGACGCTTTTATCCAAAGCGACTTACAAATGAGGACAAGGAAGCAATTTACACAACTATAAGAGCAGCAGTGCTATCTCGCTCAAAAATGATTAAAGAGTTTCAGTAATTTTCCTATTTAAAGCTGGACTCTTCTGTAGTTACATTGTGTACTGAAACCTGATGGAAAAATGAAACGCTGATTATTTGTAGGCTGATATTGCACCTCCTGCAGCCAATCAAGTTCCTTGATTATTACGCCGGCATCAGAGTATAGCAAAGACTATAGAATACACAAGATGTGTTACTCGTATAGATTAGAATGAGGAAAAATGTAACAGTCAATATGGCAAATGAAGCCCCGCCTACTAGTACAGGAGCCAATCATCGATAACTATAGACTGACGTTTCTTTGGGGGAAAAGCACAACAGTTTTTTGCGTGCTTTTACGACAGTTTGGTGGTCAACAAACGCACTGGAATCTCAGCGAATACTTGCTTCACAAACATAAGAAATATATCCTCATAAAGCTAGAAATCTGTACTTTTAAATGAACCAAGTGCACTTGAAAACAAAAAACAAAGGTTTTTTTGTTTTGTAATCTGTATAAAACGAACGCGAGGTATAGTCCATCCTGTCAAACGCACATCACATGACAGCAACTACTCGAACGCCCACAAACGTGTAAAAAAAGAGCCGCTGTCATTTCTGGATGAGATTCGCCATCAAGACCAAGCTGTGGATTACTTCTGATGACCAGCACGATCAGACGAGACATTATCAGAGGATGATAATAATTAGAATGACCATAAATGAGGTTGGTGTCGTGATCTTGTTCCTTTTAGGTGCGCATGCGTATTAGCTTAGGCAACCTAAAAATATGCTGATTTTGTTTGTTTAGAAATGAAACTTGAGACGGTTGATGTTTAATTTTATTAGTGATTCCAAATATATAACGTAATCATACGCTTGGCAAACAGATTTAAAGAATTTGATGTTTCCCCATTCAGACAGAATGCTCGAGCATACTGCCCGAGAGATGTTTCAAAGATGGCCGCCGAGTGAAATGACTTGCCTTAAAGGGACTTTGAGTATAGTTCCTAGCTACATCCCCTATAAAATAGAAAGATTTCATTTTGTGTCAGTATTAGTACACAATGTAACTACAGAAGAGTCCAGCTTTAAATAGGAGAATTAGTATTTTCCAAATTTTTGAGCGAGATGCTAATGGTCCAATCCGAATCAATGATCTATGCTAAGCTAAGCTTAAAGCGCTCCCACCAGACCCAGAAATTGGCTGAATGGATTCAAAAATGGTAAAACTCAACTGTTTTTGTGTTTCAGTGTTCCTTTAAGGATATTTTTAAGAAAATAATGTTTAAAAGAAGTCTGTGTATACAGTGGTCCTCGCTATAACGCGGTTCACCTTTCGATGCCTCGCAGTTTCGCTGATTTTTTGACATGGTTTTTTAAAAACTTGCAGCGCAATATGTTCTGCATCCTGATTGGCTGTAGACCATTGTTAATTCATCTCCTCCATGTCTCCTGTACAGAATGTGTTCAGCTTTCCAAATTAACATAAATCTTCGATCGCTAGCAGTGTGAGTTCCAACATGGATGCAAAAAGGGCCATAACTGTCCGCAACAAGACCATCGAAAAAAGGGGGGTCACACACCGTGCACCACACAGCGTCATACATTTTAGAATAGTAAATATAGGTTTATATAAGAGTATGCACACCGGCGCTGCAAGTCAGTGGCTGTCTGTGGTGCCCAGATACGATTTCAGTTCTGTTCATGTGCGCGGCGCATCCATTGTGGGATCCCCTTAATGATGGAGTCTGCTTTAGTTTTGTGGATCAAAACATTACACTGGTTGCCAACATTAAAGCTTTATGAACCTTTTGCTGACAGCGATGAATGTTTGTGCCTGACAACAGGTTTTGATCTCTGGTTTCATTCTGTAATACTAGACTTATTTTTCTATGAAATTTTGAACTTTGAGTTTTTAAACACGAGAGAAAAGTGTGAAAATGTTAATGTCTGTCTGAGAAAAGTGTGTAAAGTGTGTAGTGAGGGGTTTTACAGCCTTAAAACATCTGTAATAATTGTAAAAAATAAACCGGACTACTTTGCCGATTTCGCCTATTGCGGGTTATTTTTAGAACGTAACTCCCGCGATTAACAAGGGACCACTGTATTTCACTTGAATGTCACACCTGATGAGTGCGAGCGCAGAAGGTTTTCCTGAAGTTCCCTGTAACAGAAAAATAGCAGTTTTAATTACGCCTTATTTTCAATGCAAAAGGTTTCAGGAGTGGAAAAACTAGTGAACAACTTTGAAATAATATACGTACTTGAGCTTGCTAACTGGAATGACAGTCCGTGCAAATTTACCAAACCCTGTAGTGATGCCATACACAACTGGAAAAAATACAAATAAGAATCATAAATGGGGCAACACAGTGGCGCAGTAGGTAGTACTGTCGCCTCACAGCAAGAAGGTCACTGGTTCAAGCCTCAGCTGGGTCAGTTGGCGTTTCAGTGTGGAGTTTGCATGTTCTCCCTGCGTTCGCGTGGGTTTCCTCCAGGTGCTCCGGTTTCCCTCACAGTCCAAAGACATGCGGTACAGGTGAATTGGGAAGACTAAATTGTCCGTTGTGTGTGTGTGTGTGTGTGTGTGTGTGTGTGAATGAGTGTGTATAGATGTTTCCCAGAGATGGGTTGTATCTGGAAGGGCATCCGCTGCGTAAAACATATGATGGATAAGTTGGTGGTTCATTCCGCTGTGGCGACCCTGGATTAAGCTGGATTAAGGGACTAAGCTGACTAAGCTGAAAAGAAAATGAATAAATGAATGAATCATAAATGGGCCAGATTATTCATTCATTCATTTTCTTTTCAGCTTAGTCTCTTTATTATTCTGGGGTCGCCACAGCGGAATGAACCGCCAACTTATCCAGCATATGTTTTATGCAGCGGATGCCAGGGTCACTGGGAAACACCCATACACACTCATAAACAACAGCCAATTTAACTTACCCAATTCACCTATACCACATGTCTTTGAACTTGTGGGGGAAACCAGAGCACCCGGAGGAAACCCACGCGAACACGGGGAGAAAATGCAAACTCAACACAGAAATGCCAACGAACCAGTGACCTTCTTGCTGTTAGGCGAACGTGCTACCCACTGCACCACCGTGTCACCCAGGCCAGAATATTATTTGATAAAAAGAAAGTTTTATGTAGTATTAATGAGCAATATTTATACATTCATGCTGATGTAAAAATGTCAGCTAATTTTATGATTTTACAAACAGCATTTATGACCCTTCCTACACTTCAAGAACTGTACTCTTCCAGAGTGAGTAAAAGGGCTCGCAAAATCACTCTGGACGCCTCACACCCAGCACACTACCTATTCGAACTGTTACCGTCTGGTCGGTGCTTCAGAGCACCAAGCACAAAAACAGCCAGACACAGGAAAAGTTTCTTTCCTCAGGCTGTCTACCTTATGAACAGTTAAATATTCCCCTACTGTGCAATAAATATGTGCAATACTTTCTCATACGCACTTGTACACAGCACCTTATATCAATATACAATGCAATACTCTCTACATTCGCACTTGTACACAGCACCTTATAACCTGTATATTTATAACAATCTGTACATACAACTCAACATCCAGGTTTCTTCACTAACCGCATCTGTTTAATGTTCATAATTTTTTATTATTATTTTATTTTTTTGTTTTTGTTATTATTTTGTGTTGTCACTTGTCACTTTATGTACACTGGAAGCTTCTGTAGCCAAAACAAATTCCTTGTGTGTGTGAAGCACACTTGGCAATAAAACTGATTCTGATTCTGATTCTGACAATTCCTGCTATAATGTCATATACCGTGGTTTCTGTGGTTGCTAAGGTGTTCTAAGTGCTTGCTAGTGCATCTACTGAATAACATTCTGGCTCAATGTATATAAGAATAAATCTAATTTCTCTCTTGGGATCTATGACTCTATGAACAATTAAGACACTTGTCCAGGTTTTATTAAAGTTAAAATGTTGATTTACATAGTTTACTTCAGTTCAAATGAACTCTGGTCTGGTTGCTCTCTTGTTTTTCCCAGTGATTTTGCATGATTACAGTGTAGAAATCTTTTTTTTAAAGAAATGTTCACTGAATGATTGTGAGAGGATCCCGAATGGTTCTTTATGGTGAAAACCCACTTTTGAAACCTCATTTTTTGAGGGAAAACCACATACATAAAGTCAGAATTTTTATATATTTCCTGTATATTTTCCCCCAAATTTTTGTTTAATGAAAAGAAGATTTTTTTTCAACACATTTATAAACATAATACTTTGTTCTGTAGAAAATTGAAAAAAAAAATTACTTAAGGGGGTGAATAATTTTAACCTTTTATTCTAGCCGAAATAAATCAATTAAGACTTTCTCCAGAGGAAAAAATATTATAGGAAATACTGTGACAAATTTCTTGCTCTGTTAAAGATCATTTGGGAAATATTTTTAAAAGAAAATTTTTACTACCACTGTATATTTCCCATTCTCATCAATGTAGTGTGTTGGGCTCACCTTTGTTTTCTTTCACAATGGTGTCCAGAAGCTCTCTGGATTCCACAACTTTTTGCTCGGCCTCTGGGGTCAGCTGAGGGGCAGATTAAAATATATCTTATAAATGTTATTGACTATAAAACTCATTTTTACATCCATGATCATCAATCCACGTACCTTAATCTTATAGAGGCCTTTGCCCAAATTCACCAGATCGGTTGAGGTCAGGCTGTTTCCATCCAGAGTAATGTGCTGAAGACAGACAGTGCTAATGACGGTAACAGTGTTGTACATTTAGTACTAAGAATGACTAAATACTTACTTGTTCTGGTTCTCTGTATGCTCTCGTTCTGTTTTTAACACTCACATTAAGGACATATACAGAAGTGATTAAAGTTTACACATTAAAGAAACTTTCCAAAAGATGAAAGAATCATTTACACACAAGTTTATATTTCGCCAAACAATAAAGCAATGATTTCAAAAGTGGGACAGGGTGAATATTTGAAAGGTAAAAGTTTTTTACATGAAGCTGCAACGAGAACTGTAAATTCAATGCATTGTTTTAATATAATTCATTTAAGAAATATGTCATAAAATGCAGCAAAATAATAATGAAAAAAAAAGAATATATGTATTTAAGATGAACTTATATAAGCTGAAATGACCAATTTGAAATTTTTGATTTTATTATATAAGACAATATATAGATATAGATATTAACTTTATTATACAGTGTATCCAGAAAGAATTCATAGCGCTTCACTTTTTCCACATTTTTTTTAATGTCACAGCCTTATTCCAAAATGGATTAAATTAATTTATTTCCTCAAAATTCTACACACAATACCCCATAATGACAATGTGACAACAGATTTTTAGAAATTGTTGCAAATTTATTAAAAATAAAAAACCTGAAAAATCACATGTACATCAGTATTCACAGTGTTTGCCGTGAAGCTCTAAATTGATCTCAGGTACATTCTGTTCCCACTGATCATTCTTGAGATGTTTCAGCAGCTTAATTGGAGTTCATCTGTGGTCAATTCAGTTGATTGGACATGATTTGAAAAGGCGTACACCTATATAAGGTCCCAGGGTTGACATTGCATGTCAAAGCACAAACCAAGCATGAAGACAAAGGAACTGTCTCTAGACCTCCGAGACAGGATTATCATAGGCTGGGGAAGGTTACAGAAAAATCTCTGCTGCTCTGAAAGTTAAAATGAGCACAGTGGCCTCCATCATCCGTAAGAGGAAGATGTTTGGAACCACCAGGACTCTTCCTAGAGCTGGCTGGTCATCTAAGCTAAATAATCAGGCGAGAAGGGCCTTAGTCAGGGAGGTGATCAATAACCTGATGGTCACTCTGTCTGAGCTCCAGCGTTCTTCTGTGGAGATAGGAGAACCTTACAGAAGGACAGCCATCTGTGCAGCAATCCACCAATCAGGCATGTATGGTAAAGTGGCCAGACGGAAGTCACTCCCCACCTGGAATTTGCCCAAAGGCATCTGAAGGACTCTCAGACCATAAGAAACTAAATTCTCTGGTCTGATGAGACTAAAATTGAACACTTTGGAGTGAATGCCAGGTGTTACGTTTGGAGAAAACCAGGCACCACTCATCACCAGGCTAATACCATCCCTACAGTGAAGCATGGTGGTGGCAGCATCATGCTGTGGGGATGTTTTTCAGCAGCAGGAACTAGAAGACTAGTCAGGATAAAGGGAAAGATGAATGCAGCAATGTACAGAGACATCCTGAATGGAAACCTGCTTCTTGCAGGTGCTCTTGACGGTTCATCTTCCAGCTGGACAATGACCCAAAGCACACCGCCAAAGTATCAATCGAGTGGCTTCACAACAACTCGGTGAATGTCCTTGAGTGGCCCAGCCAGAGCCCAGACCTAAATCCTATTGAACATCTCTGGAGAGATCTGAAAATGGCTGTACACCGTCGCTTCCCATCCAACCTGATAGAACTTGAGAGGTACTGCAGAGAGGAATGGGCAAAAATTCCCAAAGACAGGTGTGCCAAGCTTGTGGCATTATATCAAAAAGACTTGAGGCTGTAATTGCTGCCAAAGGTGCATAAACAAAGTATTGAGTAAGGCTGTGAACACTTCTGTACATGTGATTTTTCAGGTTTTTTATTACTTTTAATAAATTTCCAACAATTTCAACAAATCTTTTTTCACATTGTCATTATGGGGTATTGTGTGTAGAATGTTAAGGAAATAAAGGAATTAAATCCATTTTGAAATAAGGCTGTGACAAAAACAATGTGGAAAAAGTGAAGCGCTATTAATACTTTCCGGATGCACTGTATATAATAATTATATATTAACAATCAAAATAATAATAATATTTAGATATAGATATTAACTAAGATATTAACTTAACTATATATTAATTAAATATTAACTATTAATATATTAACTATATCAAGATATCTAGACATAAATATTAACTATTAATGCATTTTTTATTTGTATTATTTTATATTTTCATTGTAACTTTAAACATAGTTTTTGTTGTTATTTTACACTGACTTAAGTCTATATTTCCATAATGTAGTTTGTATTTTACTTGAAGTTGTATTTTATTCATTTTATTTTTATTCAACTTACTTAATCAAGAAGTTGTCTAATGTCAACTAATGTCGGCGTCAATAGCCTAGTGGTTAGTGCACTGACATAAAGCCCCGTGGTGTTCACAGTGACCTGAGTTTGATTCCCGGTTTGAGGTCTTTTGGCGACCCTTTCCCTCTCAGCTCCCTATAGACCATTTTGAGGGATGTAAGCAATAGCAATGGTCCTAACATATTTCCTGTTATACATATTTAATTTCTGTAGCTTCTGAGAATCAAAAAAGATCTACATATTGATAAATAATGTTATGATCCCTATTATAATGTTAAGTCATGATTGAATTGCCTCTTTTTACAATAATGCAGTTGTTTGACAAAAAGCAGAACATGTTTAATGGCCAATGACAACACTACATTGAAATGGTCTATACTATCCTGTCTGTAACTTCCACTGTCCTTTCCAATTAAAGGTGAAAAACCCCTAAAAATAATTATAATAAAAATAAGTTTGACATAATAATAAAAATTGTAGTTAAAATATTATACTGTAATACATTTAAGTCAAAAATTAAATCTATTTAATTTTAAATTAATGTTTATTTCATTTCAAGTAATGAAAAGAGTTTTATCTTTATGATTTTGGTTATAATTTTAGAAAAACTGTCCCGATAAGCCTTTAAAATCACATTTCAATTTGGGGGTTTTCATTGCAAATATTGATCTATAGATTGAATCCCTGCTAGTTTGATCAACTGAATGAATCATCTATATGCATTAATTAATTAAAACTGTACCCAAAAGCCATAATAAAAGATACAGATGCGACGTCGCAGGCTGACTTGGAATGAAATCTTGTGACATTGTATCTCCTTCAATAGCTGAAGACGACAATAAAACACACATTACTCCTTTATATCATAAAACAACATTCAACAGTTTTGTAACATCCTCAATCTGTCGACCAATCTCTCCACAAACAGCCAACAAATAATTCATATTACCAAGTTCAACAAAGTCATTATCCTCGAGCACATCTTCTATGATATCATCATTGTCCAGCAGCCCAAAACCCTGACACCTCCTGACCATGAAACACACTTCTTTGACATGCTTGATTCCTCCGTTGTCAGGTTTGTTCTTGACGTATCGTTTGAGGGCTTCGAAACCCAACCATTTGACGGTGCTGGTGGCATCTTTACATGGGACGGTAATCCACTCGTCCCGAACGTGGACCGTAAATCGAGGCATTAGTGCTGGACTGAGCAAATCACAGGTTAGACACCTGTAGAGTGTGATGAGCCACAATGCAAATGACTTCAGTAGGTGCTGATTTTGCAGTGAACCAATCGAAAGGCTGCTCTGCGGACTCCTCCTTACAGTGCAGGAGACAGAGTACAGGCTGCTGTTTGAATATGTTATCTGTGCAGCAAAGGTTTTGGGTTACAATATTCTTGTCAAAAAGACTGATCTATACAAGTCAACAAACTGTCACACTCAGCGGTTCAGTGATTTGGCATCATCCTCTGTTGGATTAATATTCATGGTCACATTTTACAATAAGATTTCATTAGTTCATGCATTTACTAACATGAACTAATTATGAACAGCATTTATTAATCACATTTCAACATTTACTAATCCATTAATACCATCTAAATTCTTACTGTAATTGTTATAATGATAGTAGCAATTCTAATAAATAGAAACATCTGTTGGACATATTTTGTAGTTTTCTCATGTAAATACTAAATAGAAGAGCAGATCTTTGAATGGAATATTCATTAGACAGAACAGGGGATATATGGAGTGGTAGAATGATAGGAAGATAGACAGAGAGACAGAATGAATGTGAAGGATAGAATGATTGTTACATCAAATGATAGATAAAGACAAGCAGATTGACAGACAGAATAATAAGACAGACAGACTGGCAGGTACGTCATGATAGATAGATAGATAGATAGATAGATAGATAGATAGATAGATAGATAGATAGATAGATAGATAGATAGATAGATAGATAGATAGATAGATAGATAGATAGATAGATAGACGGACGGACGGACAGATAGATAGATAGATGGATAATAAGATGGATGGATGGATGGATGGATGGATGGATGGATGATGGATGGATGGATAGATGGACAGAAAAACGGCAGACAGACGGATGGATAGATAGATGTATAGATGGATGGAAAGATAGAACAATAGAAAAATAGATAGACAGAACGATACATAGACGTATGGACGGAAGGACACAGATAGATTGACTGATTGATTGTTTGACTGATGGATGGATAGATAGATGGATGGATGGATGGATGGATGGATGGATGGATGGATGGATGGATGGATGGATGGATGGATGGATGGATGGATAGATAGATAGATAGATAGATAGATAGAGATAGATAGATTGATGGTTAATTAGATAGATGGATGGATGGATGGATGGATAGATGGACGGATAGATAGATAGATGTATAGACAGATGGAAAGATAGAACAATAGAAAAATAGATAGATAGACGGACGGACGGACGGACAGACAGATAGATAGATAGACAGATAGATAGATTGACTGATTGATGGATGGATGGATGGATGGATGGATGGATGGATGGATGGATGGATGGATTAATTGATTGACTGACTGACGGATAGATAGATAGATAGATAGATAGATAGATAGATAGATAGATAGATAGATAGATAGATAGATAGATAGATAGATAGATAGATAGATAGATAGATAGATAGATAGATAGATAGATAGATAGATAGATAGATAGATAGATAGATAGATAGATAGATAGATAGATAGACAACAATGCGGTAATGACACTTTTAGACTTCTTTTTCTCTCAAACTAACTCACAATATTTGCAAATGTGAGCATCATAGATGTATTTGTGGAGATGCTAGAAAATAATGACATTTGCTGATCGCTGTGAGGACGCCTGCAGCTCAGGGAGACACAAACCACTCAAACACTTTACATGAATGCAAAAGAGCCAGAGAATGTTCCCACACTCAATGAAGACAGCACACATAACTTGCATAATAGACACTCACAACTCACTGCTGCTCAACTTACCTAAGCTTGTTGTCATAAACTTCGGAATAAAAATAAGACTAGTTATTTGCAGTGTTTGTTAGATCCAAATGAATCATCACAGGATGATGCAACTTAATTATCCCTTTTAAGCAACCTTAAAGGGACAGTTTACCAAAAACTGAAAATTCTGTCATCATTTACTCACGCTTCACTTGTTCCAAACCTGCTTGAGGTTATTTCTTCTATTGAAGACAAAATAAATGATTTTGAATGGTTGAGTTTCCTCATTTTGTTGAACACACAAAAAAGTTATTTTGAAGAATGTTGGAAACCTGTAACCATTGGCTTTCATAGAATTAGTTTTTCCTACTATGAAAGCCAATGGTTACTGGTTTCTAACATTCTTCAAAATAACTTTTTTTGTGTGTTCAACAAAATGAGGCAACTCAAACATTTTTCAAAATCATTTGTTTTGTCTTCAACAGTAAAAATAAACTCAAACAGGTGAAGCGTAAGTAAATGACAGAATTTATTCTTTTGTGTTCAACAGAAGCAAGAAACTGAAAGGTATAGAACCACATTTCATTAAAATTTTTGATTCATGGGTGAACTATCCCTTGAATCAAACTATAACTGATCGCTTACCTCCGTATGCTACCAGTTTGTCCAGTGGCTGGCCATGTGCGTCACCGGACTTGAGACGCAGAGAGGAGTTGACCAAGACAATGGGGTTCGAAAGAACAGTTCCAGAAAGCGGATAAGAAAAACAGAAGCCAAAAAATAAAATAAACAAGTAAATAACAGGGTGAGAATCTAAAACTGTGGCAAAAATCAGGCAAGGGTTTTTGTTTTTCTGGATTGCTTTTTAAGACTGTCTGTTGGTTTTAGGGAAGTCGGTGGGCGGGTCAATAGGTGCTTTTGAAAACACTATTGGTTGGGTTTAGAGGAGGAGGATGGTGGGTCAGTCGATCGGTCAGTCAGTCAGTTGTTAGCGGCCTCTGGTGGATTTACACGAGAACAGCAGGCATGAACAACTCTCTTGAGAGAAATTTGAGATCTCAAAGAGCGTACACAGCGCCCTCTGGTGGATTTGCGAAAACCAATATGTATATAGCGGTACATTTTCAGACTGAGCATGGTTTGCATATTTTTATCCCTTATATGGTTAAATGCCAAAGATACAGGGATTTTAGTTTGGCTCCATGAGTAAATAGTACAAAAAAATCCAATGTTTAATCTAATAAAGTTCCAATAAAGGCAGCACAGACTCTCATTCTCTGTCAGGATTCTGCCACTTCGGTCTTGTTAATTCTTGTTTTGAAGTCCAGACACTAGTCCTTCCCTTAATGAACTCCTTTTTTTAATCATTATATAAGAACTTTTGTAATCATTTAAAGACATAATTCACTCTAACATTAAAATTCTGTCATAGTTTAGTCCTCCTTCACATGTCACAAACCTGTTTGGGTTTCATTTTTTTAATACACAAAAGAAGACATTTTGAAAAATGCAGAAAACCTGTAACCTGTTATGAAGCGGACAGGAGACAGAGGTAAGGAAACGTTAGGGTGTTTATTAAATGACAACAAGGAGCACATGAAGGATAGCCAGGAGGATCAGGAATGATGTTGGGGTCTTTTCCTCCGTGGCTGGGTAACAGGAATACACGAGGATGGACAGCACACACCAGATACAGCTGACAGAGGATGACACAGACTTGGAAGGACTGGAAGACAGGACGATTCGGGTGGACCAGGAAGACTAGGAGGAATACAAAGAGAACAGGTAAGTAAAGCGTTTGTTTTAGCTGAGGATGACTACGCTGAGTGGTCGCTCAGTTGTCCGCTTTCGTCGAGACGAGCCCGGACAATGAGCGACTGGAGTGCTGTGCTTTTATCTGGTGCTCGTGAATGTGATGCAGCTGTGTGCTCATTAGAAGTCAGGTGATGGTGATCTTCGTGAGTGGGGATCGTGAGAGCCTGACCAATCCGTGACAGTACCCCCCCTCCCCAGGGCCCGCTCCTGAGGGCCGACACCTCCGACGCCGTGGTGGTCTCCCTCTGCCTCTAGGCGCTGGGAACTCAGGGTGGCTCTCATGAAACTCCACCATGAGACTAGGATCGAGAATATCAGCTCTGGGAACCCATGTCCTTTCTTCGGGGCCGTACCCTTCCCAGTCCACCAGGTACTCCAACTGGCCACCACGACGTCGGGAACGCAAGATCTCCTTCACTGCGTAGACGGCTCCTTCTTCTAGGAGCAGTGGAGGAGGGGGTTCCTCTTCGTGGTCAGGCTCTGTGGAGGGAAGAACAGGATCGTGATAGGGTTTCAGGAGTGATACGTGGAATGTAGGGTGAATACGGTAGTGAGAGGGTAATTGTAGTTTGTAGGTGACGGGGTTAACCTGTTCCACGATGGTGAAGGGACCAACAAATCGGGGACTTAACTTGCGAGAGGGCAGTCGCATGCGTATGTCCCGGGTGGATAGCCACACCTTTTGTCCGGGTGTGTATCTGGGTTCTTCAGACCTTCTTCTATCGGCGGTTACCTTGCTTCGACGGACTGCCCTCTGCAGATGTTGATGAGCCTCGGCCCAGACTCTCTCGCTCTCCCGGAACCAGTGATCCACTGCGGGGACATCAGATGGTTCGCCATCCCAGGGAAAGAGCGGTGGTTGGAAGCCCAGGACGCACTGGAATGGCGTGAGTCCGGTGGAGGGTTGCCGCAGTGAATTTTGGGCATATTCTGCCCAGCCCAAATACTGGCTCCAGGAGCTCTGGTGACCACTGCAGAAGGTCCTCAGGAACCGTCCCACCTCCTGAATCTTCCTCTCTGTCTGCCCGTTGGTTTGGGGATGATATCCAGAAGAGAGGCTGACGGCCACACCTAGGAGCTTGAAGAAGGCTTTCCATAGACGTGAGATGAACTGTGGACCTCTGTCCGACACAATATCTTCTGGAATACCAAATGACCTGAAGACTTGATTAAAGATATTGTCGGCTGTTTCAAAGGCTGTGGGAAGACCTTTCAGAGGGATTAGTTTGACAAACTTTGAGAATCTATCTACGATGACTAGAATACAGGTATTACCTTCTGACGAGGGGAGGTCAGTGATAAAGTCCACTCCTAGGTGTGACCAGGGACGGTTCGGAATCGGCAAGGGATGGAGCTTTCCAGCGGGTAGATGACGTGGGCTCTTGGATTGGGCACAGTCCTTACAGCCCTGAACATATTGCCTCACATCCCTTGCCATGTTTGGCCACCAGAATCGTTGGGATACTAGCGAGAGAGTATTGTTGATCCCTGGATGTCCAGTGCCTAGCGAGGTATGTAAGGAGTGGATCAGATCTACCCGGTGTTCAGGTGGTATGAACTGCCGATGAGGAGGGCATCCCGGCGGAGCAGGGGCTTCCGGAGTGGCAACGACTGGAGGAGCGTTCCAGGTGATCGGACAAATGGAGATGTGTTCGGGAAGAATCTTCGTTGGGAGTTCTTCATGATCGTGATGCTCGTGTAAACGAGAGAGAGCGTCTGCTCTTAGATTCTTGGGTCCTGGACGATAGGAAATGGAGAAATCAAAACGTGAGAAGAAAAGTGACCATCTGGCTTGACGTGGACATAGTCTCTTGGCCTCTTTGATATATTGGAGGTTTTTGTGATCTGTGATCACCTGGAACGGATGTTTGGCTCCCTCCAACCAGTGACGCCACTCCTCCAAGGCTAGCTTGATTGCTAGAAGCTCCCTGTCTCCTATGCTGTAATTCTGCTCCGCCGGGCTCAACTTCCGAGAGAAATAGGCACAGGGATGCAGTCGGGGCGGTGTATCATGATGTTGGGATAATACTGCCCCGACGCCGGTGGTGGATGCGTCCACTTCCACCACGAAAGGAAGATTTGGGTCAGGATGAGTCAGGAGTGGGGCCCTTGTGAACTCCTTCTTAAGAAGGCGGAAGGCTGCGGCTGCTTCTTTGGTCCACTCCAGTCCTTTGGGTTTACCCTTGAGGAGATTAGTGAGAGGTGATGTAATCCTGCTGTAGTCCTTGATAAACCGTCTATAAAAGTTAGCAAACCCAAGAAACCTCTGGAGCTCCTTAATGGAAGTGGGTTCTGACCAGGATAGAACAGCCTCAATTTTCTTCCCATCCATACGTATACCGGTTTGGTCAATGATGTATCCCAAGAAATGAATCGACTTCTGGTGGAATGAGCATTTCTCCGCTTTGAGGTAGAGGTGATGTTCTCTCAATGTGTGTAGGACCTCCGCAACGTGTTGGCGATGTTCGGCCTCACTCCGGGAGTAAATGAGGATGTCATCTATGTACACTATTACAAAGTGGTGAAGAAACTCCCGGAGGACTTCATGAATGAAGTTTTGGAATACGGAGGGGGGCGTTGACCAGACCGTAAGGCATGACCTCATATTCATAGTGGCCAGTAGGGGTCACGAATGCTGTCTTCCATTGGTCCCCCTCACGTATTCTTATCAGATTATACGCGCTGCGGAGGTCCAATTTAGTGAAGACTTTAGCTTCTCGGAGCTGTTCCAAAGCGGCTGGTACCAGAGGAAGGGGATATCGGTATTTTACTGTACCGTTATTTAGGACCCTGTAGTCGATGCATGGACGCAGCCCTCCGTCCTTCTTGGCCACAAAGAAGAAGCTTGAGGCGGCTGGTGATTTTGAGTGACGTATGTACCCCTGACTCAGAGCCTCCCTTATGTAATCTTCCATTGCCTGATTCTCTGGAAGCGAGAGCGGGTAGATCCTACCTCTTGGCAACTGGGCATCTGGAACTAGGTCGATCGCGCAGTCCCATGGCCGATGCGGCGGTAGCTGGGAAGCTCTCTTGGGGCAGAAGACATCATGAAAGGAGCTGTACTCCTTAGGAATGTGGATAGACTGCTTCTCAGGAGGACTCTCGACCGATGTTGTAAACAAAGAAATGGGGGTTCCGACCTTGAAGAGGGAGATTTGGAAAACAGGTAGGTGTACATCCAGATCCCCATTTCTTTATCTCTCCTGTGCCCCAAGAGATGATGGGATCGTGCTTCACCAGCCACGGGCGCCCTAGAATGATGTCCATATTTGCACCCTCCAGAACCAGAAATTGAATCCTCTCTTGATGTAACAACCCCACTTGAAGAAGGATGTCTTCGCATTGTCGATGGATACGGGTCGAAGATCGAGTGCACTGGGTTATCGGTTGTATCTGGTATATATGCGAGGACGCCTCAGTACGTAGGTGGAGTTGACGACAGAGGGATTGGGAGATGAAGTTCCCTGCTGACCCGGAGTCGATGAGGGCTGTGACAAGGAGAGAAATAGAGGCAGTAGTTATTTGTACGGTGGTAGTAAGTGGTTTACATTGTTCAATATTCGTACTGAATACACTCACTGAAGTCCGAATGGGACGAAGGGGACACTCCATACGGGTGTGTCCACTGACACCGCAGTATAGACACAGACCCCGGGTCAGCCTCCTCTGTCGTTCCGCTGATGTCAGTCTTCCAGACTCTATTATCATGGGTTCTGGTTCTGGAGAGGCTGTTGACTCAGGCGATTGGAGGAGTGCAGACGAGGGGGGTGATGGTGTCCTGTTGATAGGAACGGAGACGATCGGAACATCGGAGAGAATGTTGGATGAATCTCTCCAGACCCATAGTATCATCTAATGTGGCCAGCTGGATTCGGAGAGTGGGTTCCAAGCCGAGCCGGTACGTGGTCAACAACGATCTCTCATTCCATCCACTTGCAGCTGCTAGAGTGCGAAACCGGAGAGCATATTCCTGTGTAGATAGAGTACCTTGCTTTAGATGATACAGCTGCTCTCCAGCGGCTACTTCCCCATCAGAACGTCCAAACACCTCTTTGAAATACTCCGTGAAGGTAGTGATGGAATTCATGACCGGCCCGGCTTGGTTCCAGATCGTCTCAGCCCATTTAAGTGCAGGCCCAGAGAGTAGTGATACGATGTAGGCGATCTTTGACTTATCTGTGGGATATAGAGAAGGTTGCATTTCGAATATGAGGGAACATTGTAACAGAAAACCATTGCACTCCCCCGCTCCGCCTGAGTAGGGCGCTGGTCGGGCCATGGGACTGGAAGGAAGGGCCGAAGAAGAAACTGTGGAGGCGGAAGTGCTCGGTGCTGGTGGTGCGTTGGAAAGTGGAGCTGGTGGCTGTAGAATCCGCTTCAACTGGTCCACCAGCTCTTGAAAGTGATCGGGGGTGCTCATGTTGTCGTCGTTATTGGTCCGGGCTTCTGTTATGAAGCGGACAGGAGACAGAGGTAAGGAAACGTTAGGGTGTTTATTAAATGACAACAAGGAGCACATGAAGGATAGCCAGGAGGATCAGGAATGATGTTGGGGTCTTTTCCTCCGTGGCTGGGTAACAGGAATACACGAGGATGGACAGCACACACCAGATACAGCTGACAGAGGATGACACAGACTTGGAAGGACTGGAAGACAGGACGATTCGGGTGGACCAGGAAGACTAGGAGGAATACAAAGAGAACAGGTAAGTAAAGCGTTTGTTTTAGCTGAGGATGACTACGCTGAGTGGTCGCTCAGTTGTCCGCTTTCGTCGAGACGAGCCCGGACAATGAGCGACTGGAGTGCTGTGCTTTTATCTGGTGCTCGTGAATGTGATGCAGCTGTGTGCTCATTAGAAGTCAGGTGATGGTGATCTTCGTGAGTGGGGATCGTGAGAGCCTGACCAATCCGTGACATAACCATTCACTTCACTTTGTATTCCTACAATAGGAAATCAATGGTTACAGGTTTCAAACATTTTCCAAAATATCTTCTTTTGTGTTAAGCTTTTGATCCACTTGAGGTTGAGTACATTTTAAAACTGTTACAGTAAAATTTACTTTTTGAGTAAAATGTAAATTTTTGGTTGAACTATCCATTTAAGGTCCAATATGGTTATCTCTCAGAAATATTTAGGATCTCAATGCAGCTGAATGTCTCATTTTTACCCATTTTTAATGGTCTGAAGCAAAAAGTAGGTCACTTAATATGCATTTGAATGTTTAATTTGACATTATTCATTTATCCCCTTCTTTTGAGTCAGCGTTTAATAAAGAATCAGGAAGATCTAGCACTCTGGCACTCCCTCCAGGACAGACAGTGAATGACTGTGGCTGTACAGTCCTAAATCAAACAAATACACTGCCTGACAAAAGTCTTGTCGCCTATCCAAGTTTTAGGAACAACAAATAATAAGTTGACTTCTAGTTGATCATTTGGTATCACAAGTGGCTTATATGAAAGGTAAAGGCCTCTAGATTACGCTTAGTTTTACCTAAATAAAATATAATCATGCCTTGATTATTAACTCTTTAATTAGGACAGTAAGGTCTGACTTTGCTTAGACAAAAGTCTTGTCACTTAACAGAAATAATGTACAGTATAGAATATAAAGTCATGCTGCAGTGGAGAAAGATTTAATATGGTGTATGACTCCCATGAGCGTGGACGACTGCACCCATACATCTCAGCAATGACTCAAATCACTTATTAATAAAGTCATCTGGAATGGCAAAGAAAGTGTTCTTGCAGGACTCCCAGAGTTTATCAAGATTCTTTCCTTCATCTTACCCCAGACATGCTCAATAATGTTTATGTCTGGTGACTGGGCTGGCCAATCCTGCAGCACCTTGACCTTTTTTGCTTTCAGGAACTTTGATGTGGAGGCTGAAGTATGAGAAGGAGCGCTATCCTGCTGGAGAATTTGCCCTCTCCTGTGGTTTGTAATGTAATGGGCAGCACAAATGTCTTCATACCTCAGGCTGTTGATGTTGCCATCCACTCTGCAGAATCTCTCGCGCCACCTCATACTGAATGTAACCCCAAACCATGACTTTTCCTTCACCAAACTTGACTGATTTGTCTGAGAATATTGAGTCCATGCGGGTTTCAGTAGGTCTTCTGCAGTATTTGTGATGATTGGGATGCAGAAAATCTACCTTCTGCCACTTTGCCAAATGATCAACTAGAAGTCAAGTTATTATTCTGTTGCGACAACAAGATTTTTGTCAGGTAGTGTAAAACCCAAACAAAAGTGTTTCTATATTACTTATAAAGGGAGTTCATTGAAAATATGAACACTTTCTCAAACTCAAACCAGTTTGTTACAAGCGAATAAGTATATGATGACAATATTTTCATTTTTGGGTGAACTATCCCTTTAACTACCCATTAACAATGCTTCCACAAAAGCTTCAAAGCTAAAACACAAGTCAAACATCTTCAAAGATCCTCCAGCAACCCAGCCTTCATTCTGAAGGCCAAAAAAGCTGTAAGTTTTGGCATGTTTATGACTGTCCAGTGACTCAATATTTCAAGCAGACATGTGCCACAGTGTTCTCAAACTTCTTTTCCTTCAGTGCACTGCGCGTCTTTTTCTAAGCCTTTCCTTTACATATTCTCACATCTCAGTTTCTCCGGGCCCCAGACTCTAGGAAAGAGGCCCTCACAATTTCATCATTCACTGCGTCCTGCTATTGGCTCGAATCCAGCTTGAAAAAAAAACCTTGAATAAACAGAGAAGCGCAGACGTTTCTCCAGCCTGAGGCGAGAGGCATGAGAGGAACCCTTGTGTTGGATCACACCCCTCAGGGTGAAAGCGCTCTCCGTATTTCGGGAATTCTGGGGCCAGAAACATGTCTCAATCATTTGCTGAAAAGGTCATATTTTTGTATGAGGGCCAATATTATTTTTGGGGGGGTTAGATGTAAGAAATGTAAAGTGTGAAGAAAAAGTATGCAAGAATGTAGACTAGGAATATTATGAGGAACTTGTATAGTGTGTTGAAAAAATAATTATTTTGTTTTCATTTTGTTCATTTCACGCTATGAACTAACCATTAACTAAGCCTTTTAACTCAATAAAATATTAATTAGCTGCTTATTAATAGTTAGTAAGGTAGTAATTTGGTTTAGGTATTGGGATGGATGAGGGATGTAAATTAAGATCAAACTTTATAAGTGCTAATAAAGAGTTAATATATTAAAAATAGGCAGGTAATAAGCCAGTATTAAATGGTGTGAATTGTTACATTGTTTACATTGTCCAGTCACACGAGGTAATACAGCTATAAAAAAAGAAACAAAAAACTGTGTAGCTCAAATAATACACAATAATATGAATAACAATACCTTGATTATTCGGTCACTCCAAGCTGCCCCCCGATCTCAGCCACCTTCCCGTTGAACAGCAAATCCTACATCCCAAAATCAACACATTCCACCAATCTCCACCCCTCCTGGTCAAAATAAAGTTTGGGAACCCCTGCCCTATTACAACTGTTAAATAACTAACTAACAAACTAACTAACTAACTAACTAACTAACTAACTAACTAACTAACTAACTAACTAACTAACTAACTAACTAACTAAGTAACTAACTAACTAACTAACTAACTAACTAACTAACTAAATAAATAAATAAATAAATGTATGTATGTCTTTATAGATATAGATAAAGTAAATAAATAAATAATTAAATAAATAAGTAAACCAGTAAATAAATAAGCTGATAAATAATTAAATAAATAAAATAAATATGTAAATATGTAAGTAAATAAATAAGTAAATAAATAAATATGTAAATAAGTACATAAATAAGCAAATAAATAAGTAAATAAATAAAAAAATAAATAAGTAAATATGTAAGTAAATAAAAAAATTGTTAAACAAATAAGAAAATAAATAAATAGGTAGAAAAATAAATAAGTAAATAAAAATAAATTAGTAAATAAGTAAATAAATAAGTAGATAAATAAGCAGATAAAAATTAAGCAAATAAATAAATAAGATAAATAAATTAGTAAATAAATAAAAAAATAAGTAAACAAATAAACAAATAATTAGATAAAAATAACTCAATAAGTAAATAAAATAAATAAGTAGATAAATAAATAAGTAAATAAATAGGAAGATAAATATGTAAATAAGTAAATAAAAATAAATAAGTAAATAAATAAGTAAATAAATAAGTAAATAAATAAATAGGAAGATAAATATGTAAATAAAAATAAATAAATAAGTAGATAAATAAGTCAATAAATACCTAAGTAAATAAGTACAAAAATAAGTAAATAAATAAGTAGATAAGAAAATAAATAAATAAATAAATAAAGTTTATAAATAAAAAAGTAAATCAGTAGATAAATAAATAAGTAGATAAATAAATAGGTAAGTAGAAGAATAAATAAGTAAATAAAAAAGTAGATAAATAAGTAAATTAGTAGATAAATAAATAAACAAGTAAATAAAAAAGTAGATAAATAAGTAAATTAGTAGATAAATAAATAAACAAGTAAATAAAAAAGTAGATAAATAAGTAAATAAAAAAGTAGATAAATAAGTAAATAAAAAAGTAGATAAATAAATAAATAAGTAGATAAATAAGTAAATAAGTAGATAAATAAATAAATAAGTAGATAAATAATTAAGTAAATAAGTAGATAAATAATTAAGTAAATAAGTAGATAAATAAATAAATAAGTAAATAAATAAATAAATATATATATATATATATATATATATATATATATATATATATATATATATATATAAATATATATATATATATATATATATATATATATATATATATATATATATATATATATATATATATATATATATATAAACAAACAAGCAAACAAATAAATAAACAGGTTAATCGATCACTCTAAGCTGCACCCGACAGAGCTCGATCTCAGCCACCTTCATGTTCTCCTGCCACTCCCACATCCCAAAATCAACACATTCCCCAAACCTCCACCCCTCCTGGTCAAATTCCATTCACTGCTCTCTCAACCACAAGCCTCACAACATCAGCAGCCTTTTCTTCACTCCTGCTCCGCTAAATCTAAACATGTCCTGGACTCAACCTGCTCTTCTCACCTGTCTGCTTGTTTTGTTCGCCATCACCTGTGAGTAGCCACACTGTGGTAAACTGGAAGTGTTAATTTACCAGTGCGTCGCCCAATAGTCAAAACTTGTTGGACTTACCTTATCCATTTCTCCTGTGTTGCAGTATTCGAAGGAGCCGACGGTGCTGTATCTGATAAGAAGGATGCTGTCAATCCTCAAGGTGACTTAAAGAAGTTAATGCTAAAAGCTGTAGATGTTTCTCAGAGTTCTTCATCGGTGTTGTTCTTCGTAATAAAGGTGCACTGAGGAAGATCTTCATGCCAGAAGCAGACGCCGCCAGCTTCTTCAAACGGAGGGGCAGGAGAGCTGTGAAAACCCAAGATGAGATAAACGGTGAGGATTTTTTGTGCTTGTTTGAAAACTCTTTTAAATACTTGCATGCAAACGTAAATGTTTTAAAAGCAGACACCATTTGAATCTTCAGATTTATTAATAATAATAATAGTTTGTGAAAATACTTCAATGTTTTACTTGCAATTTCTTTAATGTTACAAGCAAATTCAGAGTTTTAAAAGGTTTTGTTTTACAGATATATGTTTTATAATGTATAACTGTTATTATTTGATTATTACATTATTTATTATAAGTATTAGCATCGCTGTTGTTAGTATTATTATATTAATATCAATTTCATTAGAACTCTTCCAGCTAAAAGACACGTCTCTTATTTATTTAAAAGATTAGTAACTAACACTGTATAAATATAGATCATGTTAAAGGAAAACGGGGACTAGAACTAAATACCATAATTGAGGATGAGGTCTGAGTTATGTGAAGGATGTCATAAAGGAATTAATAGTCAACTATGGAAAGAATTTGACTGGAAAGTAAAAATGAGGTACACTGTAAAACCCCAAAAGTTAAGTGTTTAACTCAAAACATTTGATTGCAACAAACCTTTTAAGATCGAAAACTAATCCTAATGAGTACTGTGAACTTAATCCATTTGAGTAAATGATGCAATTTGAGCAGAGTAAAACCTGATAAATGAAGAGAACTCAAACCAACCGAGTACTGTAAAAGCCAATAAGTTAAGGCAACTCAAACCGTTTGAGAACACCGATCGATACAAACCATTTGAGTTAAAAACTAATCTATATGAGTACTGTGAACTTACTAGTAAGTAATGAGGTATTTATTTAACTCATTACCTTCAACACTGAGTTCAAAACTCTTTTCAAATGAGTAGATTTAACTTTCAGTCAATTTTGAGTTAACTACACTCATTTCATTTGATAAAGTTGACTGTTGGCTTTTACAGTGTACTTTAATACTTCTGTAATTTCTACATATGTAAAAGGACCATCTGTTGCTTTGTGCTAGAGAAAATGTGGTAAAATTGGAGATCATACCCACATTTTTGGGTCTTTGGGATTTAAAAATTTTAGAAGAATGTAAAAAAATAAATAAATAATAGATATTAGATATAGAAATACGCCTCACTCAAGTTGTGTGCTTATTGGGAGCACTGTCCAAAGAAATGTTTAATGAAGAAACAAGATTTGCACTAAGGACATTATGACTGGTTGCAAAATATTATAATAAGAGTACATTAGATGGAAGAAGGTTCTCCAAAGGTGGCTCAGTGGATTTTGAGACTTAAACAGGTCTATGTAATGGAAAACAAGACTGCATGTCTGCAAATGAAGACTGAGGTGGAAAAGTTTTACAACTTATTTAGATTCGCATATTTAGAAGTTACTTAACCTATCACCAATGTAATCTGAGACAGCTACAGTGTAACACAATGTGACTTGATGTACAAACGCATCCCCTAAAAAGTAATTATGATGGCAGTAGCTTTTATTTATTTGTTTATTTTGTATTTTTTTCTAGTTTTATTAAAAAATACAATTTCAAATGATCATATTTTTTATCTATTCCCTCATCTGTGAAGGGTTAAATTGTTGGGGAAAGGGTTGTTCTGAAAAAGAAATATTAAAAAATCTTAAAAAAAAAATAAAAACTCTATTTCCAATAAAAGTACTGTTTTAAACATTGATAATAATAATATTAATAATAATAATAATAATAAATATTGATTCAATGTCATATCTGCATATTTTCTGTGACCATCACACTGAAAAATGTTATATTCACTGGTGGATATTTAGATTTTCCATTAACTTATTTAAAAAATAATAATAATAATTACAAATATTTTCATGTAGTTCATTTAAATGCAATGGGACTAAGCCGAAAATAAAATAAATGAATGAATGATCATTTAAATGCAATGCATATACATTTAAAACGATATTTTTTACTTTAATTTTTGAACTAATGAATGCAGCTTTGGAGAGATTTTTTCTAATATATTTTATAAAAAAAAACTTTTATTAATGCAGTTTTTATAGTGCTAAAAAATTCTTACTAAATCGCATATTTTTAACAGTAGCATATATATTTAAAAAGTCACTATATCAAATCTTGCAAAGTAAATCAGCATCACTCACATCATCACATTTGTGGCTTGTGTGGGTTTTCGGTCAGATTTTCCTGGTGTAAAATAAAGAGGCTATTTAGTGTTTTGCGCCAGGCACACAGGTGCAGCATTTGAGCCGGCTGAGGAATGCAGGAACCACAGGACAGCCTGGAGAAAGCAGACTCCAGTCTCCCAGTGCTGGAGGAGCAGCTCTGTTTTTACATGCCTTTGCTTTGGCCTGGCGTGAGATTGTTCGTTTATGGTTGTTGTTTACTCACCAAAATTGGTGTTTGACTCATTATTGTTGACTTATTGGTGTTTGACTTATTATTGGGAGTTATTGTTTTCAAAATGGTGAGGCAAGGAAAATTACTTTTTTTCTTTTGGGGTGTTTCATTCGTAATTTGGACAATCAGCATTCGAAATCAGAAAGAAACATTAAATTCATGCTAGTAACATGCTGAGGCATTTTATTAATACACTAAACATGCTGGCAACATGCCATTTCATACTAGTAATGTGTTAAAACACGCTAGGATAATGCTACAAAAATACTAATTTCCACACAAAAAAAAAGTATTGACTGAAATATTTCTATAACAGATGTTTTTAATGCTGCATTTTGTGCCACTATGATCTTCTACAGCACATTAATAAACTGAATAGAAAAAAGTAAGAACATAGACTTTGTACATCGAGTTAAAAATATTATTGAATGCTATGTATTTCCATCTCTGACCAAAGTTATTTGAACATTGTAGTTTGCCAACTTGTTTACATGGGGAGCCCAGCCAAAACCAGCTATGCGCAGCTTAAACCAGGCTGGTCAAGTTGGGTTAGCTGGTCATTTTCCAGCCTGACCAGCTTAGACCAGGCTGGAAATGGCCAAATGCCCTCTAAAACCAGGCTGGTCGACCAGCTAAATCCCACCAACCAGCTTTATTTAAGCAGGGATTTTATGCTAGTCTTATGTTTAAATATGCAAGAAATATGCTCGCAGCATGCTAATTTATGTTCGCATGAATCAACGATGCTACAAACATGTTTATAGCTAAGTGCTAAAATATGTAAGGTAGCCTAAGTTTTACAGCATGTTAGTATCATGATAAAACATGCTAGCAACATGCTAACAACATCCTAATACAACAAAAATTAAACATGCTATAGTATTTAATCAAGTAATGTTTTTGTTTCAAGGTTGTTGGTTGTCATTTGTTGTTGTTTTGTTTTAGTAAAAGAGTAACGTCATTATTATTATATACAAAAGATGAAAACACCTCCTATCAGGCTTTTCCCAAGCTAACATTCAGTTTTTAACAAGAAAAAAATGGTTTGTTTACATTGTTGAAGGTTTTTGTAAATAATTCGTGAATTTTAGAATACTTCACCTTCATTGTTTTGACCATGAGCCCGATTCTGTTTTTAATTAACATTTTTTCCTCACATTTTGTTGTTTCTTAGCTGAACAGAGACAGAGACTGGCCGCAGATGAGAGAAGAAGGGAGTATCACGAGGAACAGAGGAATAAATATGAGAATTACGCTGAAGAAGAAAATGACGGTGAGTCTGTCAGGCTCAAATCACTTACCTGTCGGCCATGTTGCATCAGGCAGCGTTGGTAGCATCCTTAGATCATTCACCGTGAATATCCAAGGAACTTTGCTATATTTCACGCAAAAATGATTAAACAAGCATTAACAAGCAAAACATTGTTAGGCTATTCTGATCAAATAGAGGCCTATATATAAAAACTAATCCAAAAGACAATGTTAACTTGAATTTAAGCTTGAAATTTGGGAGAAATATATTCAGGCTACACTAGCGCAGAAAAACATCAAATATTTACATCAAAAACTTGATCAAAGACTTGATTTGTACTTTGTGGACATGATTAACATTCTAAACTCACATGTAACGATTAAATTTAAACTTTTTTCCCTCAAGAGCAAGACGAGCGCACCAGAGAGAAGACCGAGCAGTGGAGAGAGTTTCACTATGACGGTCTGGACCCGTCATACGAATATAACCGACACACCATCTAAAACAGCAGGAAAACTACATCTAGAACAGCGGGAAAACTACAAAAACACGGGTAGAGAGCTTAATAGTAGTCTATATACTTCACAGCATATTTCTGTGAAGGTTTTTAATGTACAATGTGCACATGCAAGCAGAAAATATCAATAATATAATCATGCATGAAAAACATGTAATCGTTGTATCATAGTTCTTTTCAAAAAAGGATGTACATTTATTCATTTTAGGCTCTTAATGTAAGTTTAGTTATAGTTAAAAACGTATTTTCTGTATATTTTTCCCCATAGCCTATGGCAGAAGTCTTTGCACAAATAACTTATTGTAATATTTTCAGTATTACATAAAAAATATCTTAGTCAGCTTTTAAACCCATCTTTTATCCATTCTAAGCTGAAACAATGCAAAGTCTTGCCATCCAAACATATTATGTGCTGTAAATCTGTCAATTTGGTGAAATAAAAACTATTCAAAGAAGTACAAACAATAATAATCAAAGTGTTATCTTTGTGTTTAATGAAAACTTGAAATCAACTCACCAAAAAAACTAAACAAAAAAAACAGCACTCACCACAGAACAAATCCACTGAGGAGAAAACACAGCTTACATCATTTTTTCCGACCTGAATGTAAGAACCAGCACGAAGCTGCTAAATTCAGAGGGCTGGTATGAAGAAGACCAAGATGACATGCAAGGTTTAAGCGTTGAATCTCCCACCGCCGTATATCAATGGACAACATCATATCAAAACAGCTTCAGCGGAACTGGAAAACTGTTGTTTGCATCTGTACACTGTGAACTTTTATTTTTTGTTAGTAAATTTCACTTCACTGAAACACAAGATCAGCAAATACAAACGTTTGTCACACTGAAGCTGATACTTCTCATTTCGATCTGTGACAAAACACAATCACGGGTCAAGTTTTCTGAAATTTCATTAGTTACAGTTAAAAGAATAAAATTATATAGCAATTTACATTACAGTGCCTATATTACAATTAATCAACGGCAAAAAATACTTCTATTTGCACAGAAACTACTATGTAACATAATCACTGCGATGTAAAACACGACCAAAATGATACTATAAAAAGCAGAGCGTACAAAATAAATCCAAAACATACACAAAGCACTTATAAAAAGTGCTTTCGCCACCATTTTACACCACAAATCACTTCAGATTTTTTTACTAGTATTAACAAATTGCCAATGAAACCAATAAACCGCACATTTCCATTATTTTTGTATACAATATTCAGATCTTTCATTCCCTCATGACGTTTATCTAAACTGGATGACAATAATTGTGGCTATTTGACACACAAATCACTCCCGAATCTTTCACTGATATTAACAAGTTGTTGATAATAAAAAACAAATCATAAAACTGCACATTTTCATTTTTTATACATTATTCACATCCCTCAGTTGCTTGTTAATAAATACCAGATGCACCCAGGACTGAATCATAAGTTTATACATATTGGCGACAATATATTGTTATCATTTAACACACAAATCACTCTAGAATCTTTTGGTGATATGAACAAAACCACTGAAGTGCACGTTTCTATTTTTATACAATTTGCCCATTAATAATGCCAGACACATCCAGCACTGTAGGGTTTATTTGTATGTGTACTTGATGGAAATTATGTGTTTACTATACTACATCAACTTCCATTGACATTCTGTAAACCTCACATCCTTTATCATTTGGCTGTTCGAAACAGCAGCAAGTTGAAATACAGCAGTAAAAAGTTACAATGAATGAATGAAAATCATTTTATCTACACAATATTTTAATTATTATATATATTTTTGCAATCTCCACCACATAAACTGCCCAAATCATGAGCTTTACTCTGCAAAACCGTCCCCTTAAATGCGCAGGCCGCCATATTGGAAACCGTTTAGCATCCCGTCTGCTTTCCAGAAAGGGAAACTGGTTTGAGTGGGTGACTGCGGACAATGGAAGTTACCATTACATATCAGATAACACATTTTTTTCCACCAACAAAGTGCATCAATTAGGTGAGCAGTCTCACAGGAAGTGATGTCATTTGGAGCCGGTGATGATGGTGGTGACAGTTGATGGCCGCGTGTGTCGTTCTGGCTTTCCCGTCCTCGAGGAAGAGTTTGACGTTTGTTTGGGCGAACCTAGACAAAGATAACACCCTCTTCAAGGGCTGTTTGACAACACGACATAATACAACACACAGCACAGCACTGGTCATGAGTAAATCAGCAGGATCAACACACATCGTCAACACAATTATTACATTTCAGTCGATTTACAATGAAGGTTTAAAAATAACACCTGATGTCTGCAATATTTTGGAAGCTTTCTGTGGGGATTCACACATAAATGTTTTTTTTTTTTATTCCAATGCGCTACATTTCCATTGTTTTTCCAACACAATTTCTTGATTTAGTGGCTAATTTGTATGAATTTGTATGATCTCATTCGTACAATTTAGTACGATTTGCTTATCCCCCAATGACGGTTGGGTTTAGGCAGTCCCGTGCACAGGGGGGTGGCCCGATGGCTAGAGCCACTGCCCCTTTGCCCTCATTGGCTGAGGTGCCCCTCTTGCTCAATCCCCCCGCCCCCTTCACTGCGATCGGCAAACATCCTCCCTTACTTTGCGATCGCACAAACACCCCACTCCCCGCTCTTCACTTTGAGATCACGTCAAGGGTCTGTGCATGCCCCTTTAGGGTCTGTGCATGGCCCTGGGTTGGCGGTGGGGTTTAGAGTACTCGATGCTGGAATTTGGTATCAATTGTTATTGAAATTTTAAAAATGCCCATTTCCCACTAACATTTGAGAGCTGTTGGGTTCATGTGCTCAACAGAAATGACTGTTATTGGCTGTGAAGGTCATCAGTTCACCAATCTCACCGCTGTTTACTGAATGTAACCCTAGGTACAGGGACACTGGAGCATTTCAAAGTCACGTCGATCAGCTGGTTTGTCCATGATCCATTCACGGCTTTGAAATTCTCCAGTGTCCCTGTATCTGTGGTTACACTCAGTAAACAGTGGTGAATTCGGTAAACTGATGACCTTCACGGCCAATCCAATAATTTCTGTTGAAATATTTCAGCGCTCAAATGTTATGAGAAATGGACGTTTTTAAAATTTCAATATCGATTGGTACCAAATTCCAGAATCGTGCATTTGTGGGGTTGGGTGCCATGCCTTCTTTTTTAAATGGTACATTTTTGTATGACTGAACGTGTAGGAATTCGTACGTATTAGCCATTAAACTGACAAATTGTAAAATACTTATGTTTCGTAGTGAGATCAGGCTGTTTTTTCCTATGTAAACATGCGTTACTGTGTGAATGTTACGCTCACATTTTGCACTTCCTCGCACATGAGTACAGTGTTTATAAGATGCTGTGTCAGATTTCAAGATCTACGTGAACCACAAGTTGCTGAGAGTTTTATTTCAGTTTGTTGATGTACTTCAACTGAAGCTGAATATTGAGTAGGGGGCGGGGTTTTATTTTTGTGCATAATTCCCTGAAAGCAACCTAATGGTGAGAGGGGCGCGGTTAAAATTGTTGTAGCTCAAGGCGTCAAAAATGACATCAACAGAGAAGGAACGCAACTTCAAACGCAGAAATAACTCAAAACGATAATTTTTTTCGATGGATTAATTTAGCACTGATTAATTTTTTATGTGAACAATAACAATGTGCGCTAGCAAAATAAACATTGAACATTTTGATCTTACACAGACTTTGTGCGCTAGCAAAATAAACACTGTACATTTTGATCTTACACAGACTTTAACACGCAGCTGTGCTCATCAATGTCAGTTCCAAAGCAGTGGACCAACCAAAAGAACTTAGAGGCAGGGCGAACTTCTATTTACAGTAGCAAGTTGTCATGACAACTGTTTTATTTGACGTTAAACATAAACGTTTTTTTTAATTCTAAAAACCAAAAGAAACTATTTTGGATGTGAAGATTTTTGTGTTAATGGCCAATGATATCTCACAACAATTCGTAAATTTAGATTTAGCGGCTAATTCAAATAAATTTGTATGATCACATGCGTAAGATTTATTATTATTGGCTCATCCCCCAATGACGGTAGGGTTTAGGGGTGTGGTTTGGTGTCACGCCTCCTTTCAAAAATCATACATATTTGTACGTTTTTATACCAATTAGCCACTAAACTGTCAAAGCGTAAAATAGCTAAGTTTCCTCGTGAAATCAGACTGGAATGGCCCTTTAAGTTGCCTTTTCACTGCACTCGACCTTCGGAATACCCCCTCTTGTGGCAGTCGTGCAGAATTTTCAGTTTTGTCATGCACCACTTTTTGGAGGGAATGTGGAGACAGCATTAAAAAAACACTGGAATACATCACATCCAGCCGGCCAGTCGCATACGGTATAGTCGCAAAAGTAATATTAATTTATAACACATATTTTAACAGATCTGCAGCTTAAATCGGATCCGAATTTTCCGCATACAGAAAAATTCCACGCCGCTCTCAGACTACTCTCCGTTGGAAATGAATGACTTCCTGTCTGTCACTTTTAGATTGTCATGTGCAGTGGAAAGGCGACTTTACAGACTACAGAAATTGAGGGTCAAAGTAAATGTCATTCACTGGCAGCCAATGAAAACAATAGGTTAGCATTATGCAAATTAGTTACAAACTTAGATATGTTTGTGCAGGATGTGAAACTGGAATTACTGACAAACAGTTTCAGGCTGATCAGATTTGGTTCTGTTTTTTAGAAGACAAGAAAAGTTTGTTGTGACCTTTGCAGAACTTTCACATCACACACTTCATGGAAGGTCATGTTTAATAAAAGCATAATCGTGGCACTAACACTTACAGTCATTACGATGAACCGAGGAAACATCCACTGACTGACTCTTCCCAGGCATGGATGTCGGATTCTGCTTTCTGTGCTGAGAGGAATCCATACTGCTGCCGAGCTGAAGACGCCTCATGTGTCGGATCACTGCGGTTGCGTTAAAGGCTTGCTGGAAGAGGAGAACATAGAAGGGAAGGTGGATAAATCCTTTCATGAATGATTGGATGATTTAGGAAAGGCAAGGAGTTGGTCACTTACTCGCCATTTTGCTTTGGCAAAGTTTTTCTTCATCTGTCGGCTGACAGATTCGTGGATGTTCTTGCAGAGAGCAGTATCACCGGCTATCCTGAAATCACAGGAGTGTTAGCAGGTGGATTCCTGCTGTATCATTTGACATCCATGAGGAAAAAAAAAGTTTTATGATACTTTGTGACTATATTCGAGTATTGTATATAATATAGTATATAATATAGTATATAATTACTTTAATGAAAAAAATTAAAAACTAATGTAACTATAATGTACTATGTAATTCATTTTTGCATTTCTATATAATAAATTACTAAATACTATAATGTAAAAATATAGACGTAACAATTTATAGAACATTTAACTGATATAATTTATAGAATATATATGAATTATAGTTTACATTATAATTAGTATTTATAATGTAACTTTCTAAGTAATTTCAGTTAAATGCATTCTAAAAATGATAAGATTACTTTTATATTTAGCAATATATTATATAGAAGTGCTGTGCAAAGATTATTTGCATCCAAAATAATAGTTTATTTTGACATGATATAAGTGTGTGTACTGTGTATTTATTATGTATATATAAATAAACACATAAATGCATATATAAAAAAATTCTCTATATTCAGACATGAATATATATGTATATAGTATGATACAAATTATAGATAATTTAAATATCTATGTAACAAATTAGTTTTGTTGGGGCGGAATTTTCCGGGAGTTTTCCGGGAGACAGAACAATACGGGAGATGGGTGGGAGACGGGTCTGAAATATGGGAGACTCCCGGAAAAACAGGAGTGTTGGAAAGTATGCGTGAAGCTCTAAATTGAGCTCAGGTACATTCTGTTTCCACTGATCATTCTTGAGATGTTTCAGCAGGTTTAATTGGAGTTCACCTGTGGTAAACTCAGTTGATTGGACATGATTTGAAAAGGCGTACACCTGTCTATATAAGGTCCCAGAAGGGCCTTAGTCAGGGAAGTGATCAATAACCCGATGGTCACTCTGTCTGAGCTCCAGCGTTCTTCTGTATAGAGAGAGCAGAACCTTACAGAAGAACCATCTGTGCAGCAATCCACCAATCAGGCCTGTATGGTAGAGCGGCCAGACGGAAGCCACTCCCTGCCTGGAATTTGCCCAAAGGCATCTGAAGGACTCTCAGACCATAAGAAACAAAATTCTCTGGTCTGATGAGACTAAAATTTAACTCTTTGGAGTGAATGCCAGGCATTACGTTTGGAGAAAACCAGGCGCCGCTCACCACCAGGCTAATATTATCCCTACAGTGAAGCATGGTGATGCCACCATCATGCTTTGGGGATGTTTTTGGGGAACTGGAAGACTAGTCAGGATAGAGGGAAAGATAAATGCAGCAATGTACAGAGACATCCTGAATGAAAACCTGCTTCAGAGTGCTCTTGACCTCAGACTTGGGCGACGGTTCATCTTTCAGCAGGACAATGACCCAAAGCACACTGCCAAAATATCAATGGAGTGGCTTCACAACAACTCGGTGAATGTCCTTGAGTGGCCCAGCCAGAGCCCAGACCTAAATCCTACAGAACATTTTTGGAGAGATCTGAAAATTGCTGTACACCGTCGCTTCCCATCCAACCTGATTTTGAGAACCAGAGCTTGAGAGGTACTGCAAAGAGGAATGGGCAAAAATTCCCAAACACAGGTGTGCCAAGCCTATGGCATCATATTCAAAGACTTGAGACTGTAATTGCTGCCAAAGGTGCATAAACAAAGTATTAAGCAAAGGCTGTGAATACTTCTGTACATGTGATTTTTCAGCTTTTGTATTTTTCACATTGTCATGGGGTATTGTGTGTAGAATGTTGAGGAAATAAATGAAAAATGTGGAAAAAGTGAAGTACGTGAATACTTTCCAGATGCACTATATATATATATATATATATATATATATATATATATATATATATATATATATATATATATATATATATATATATATATATATATATATATATATATATATATATATATATATATAGTAGATATTATACTTGAAAACTACCATGAAAATAAAACTATGATACTATGAAAAGTATTTACGTATCATGGTATAAACATGTATACCAAGCCTTTTAAGAATAATCAGAAATCTGAAACTCAAAGATATACACTACTGGTCAAAAGTTTTTGCGGTCAGTTTTTTTAAAGAAAATTGTTTTGTTCATCAAGGCAGCATTTATTAAATGTAAAATAATTGTTAAATTGTTAAATATTTATTAACATTTTAAATAACTGCTTTCTTATTGTATGTAGTTTCAAATGAAATTATTACTCCAGTTATAACTGCTTTTATTACTATTGCCATTAATAATAATAATAATAATAATAATAATAACAATAATAACAACATTAATAACAACAACAACAACAAGAAAAAACAACAACAATAACAATAATAATAATAATAATAATGATAATAATAATAATAACAATAATGATAATAATAATAATAATAATAATAATAATAATAATAATAATAATAATAATAACAATAATAATAATAATAATAATAATAATAATAATAACAATAATGATGATGATAATAATAATAACAATAATAATAATAACAATAATAATGATGATAATAATAATAATAACAACAATAATGATAATAATAATAATAATAATAATAACAATAATAATAATAACGATAATAATAATAATAATAATAATAATAATAATAATAATAATAATAATAACAACAACAACAACAACAACAACAACAACAATAATAATAATAATAATAATAATAATAATAATAATAATAATAATAATAATAATAATAGAGTGATTTCTGAAGGATCATGCAACTCTAAAGACTGGAGTAATGAAGCTGAAAATACATCTTTAAATCACTAGAATAAATGATTTAATTAAATGATGAACTACTTTTGAACAGTTATTTTATAGTGCAATAACAGTTCACAATATTACAATTTGTACTGTATTTTGATCAAATAAATGCAGCCTTGGTGAGCAGAATAAGCTTATTTAAAAACATTTAAAAATCTGACTGACCCCAAACTTTTGACAGATATTTTCATGACAGACTATATGATATTCACCTAATACATACAAGAATATTTTTCCTCATAAATGCAATCAATAAAGTGTTTCTCCAATCCATTTCTGCTCACCACGGATGCCGAAGAGCCTCGTCACAGGTGAACCTCTTTTCTGGATCTTTCTGCATCAGGTTATTAATGAAGTCTTTTGCTATAAAACAACACAAATGTGCAAAATGAAAAAGAAGGGAAAAAAAGCGCTGAATCGGTTACACAAGGGCGCAGATCTAATTGTGAAAAAATGACACCCTCCTACACTTTCCCCAGACACCAGAGAACAGCTTGTGGTGTGGGTGTCGATTTGTTTAGTTTTTTTCCCAGCGCCAGATAATGCTTTTCGACTGATGATTTATATATGGCTGCAAAACCTCAGTGTTACTTTTGAACAGCCCTTATTAAAGTGTTGCCAATGGGAGGGGGGAACTAAGTCGTGACTGTCAGTAACAAGCAAACATCAGAAACCAAACGATGGCGCTTCAGTGGGTGAAAGAGATAAAGGCAGGTATGTGTCATTTCCTCCAATATTTAGCACATAATCAAAGCATGACGTTGGAATGAATGAATTTAAGCATATATGATAGTATATTTTTGAAAATGGAAAATTCTGTCATCGTTACTGATACTGATGTCAAGCAAAACCTGGTACCACTTTACAATACACGGAAAAATGGCCGTGATTTCAACGGTAAAAAAAAACTGTAAAAATGCTACAGTACAAATCTGTAACCTGGTTAACAGTATGTTTCCTTAATATATAC
Source organism: Danio aesculapii (assembly GCF_903798145.1). Taxonomy (NCBI): domain Eukaryota; kingdom Metazoa; phylum Chordata; class Actinopteri; order Cypriniformes; family Danionidae; genus Danio; species Danio aesculapii. The sequence goes on along the minus strand of NC_079459.1, from coordinate 29,364,173 downwards.
GGTGAATAACCGTAAATTGACTTTCCCAGAATTCCCTGTATGGCACATCACTTTTTATGCTTTTTGTTGGCATTACTATGGATCTTTTTAGTTGTTTCCCCATCAGTTATCTACATTAGAGATCTATGTTACATCTAATGTTGATAAACATGTATATTTCATGACTTTAATTTTATGCGTGTTACCATACTGGTGTTTAGTAGCCGTCCCAGCAGGGATCAACATTTATCCTTTTTCTCATTACTTTATTATTATGATTATTTGAATAATGATTCAAGTTAACACATTGCTTAACATAAGAATGTTCAGTGCGTTTGCCTTTCTCTTAGTAAATCTATTTTCAGGAGCCACCAAATTAAGTCAGAGGTCATAGAGACCTCGAGTGGAATTGAAGGGCTGGACGATTGAAATTAACTGTACAACTGTGTTCCTATTTATATTGCTATGTGCTAATATTGTCTAAACTGATTTTGATATTATTATTCTGTGTTAATTATGTTTAAAGTGATTTTACTTTTTATTCAAGATAGACTTTAGTAAGGACCTAACTGCCTGAATGTAGATTATTTAACCAGTTTTAATAAAGACGGCTGAGAGTACACTCAGCCTTGGGTAAGAAACAGATTGTACTTTAAGTGTGTGTGTTTGATTTGATTGTGGATCCGTTTCACAGGTCTGAAGTCAGTTCTAAACTGTCAAGTGGATGTCTGACGTTTATATGCTTGAAATATTGTTCAGAATTGTACGCGCACACCCATGTGGAAATTTACTTAGTCTATCTGTGTTTTAACCAATCAGGTTAGAACACCTATATGTGTGACACAGTTACTGACGTTATGCGAGTATAACTGATGTGTTGATTTATGATTGTAAGCAGAGCGGCCCAGGAACTCATTGCGAGTGTTGAAGCTGGCTTCTGCTGATGAAACTGCAAATTATCTTCAGTAAACTTTATTTATTTATTTGAATCTCTGACTCCAGCTCTTCTTCATCTGACAGACTGGTCATTCTTTGGGTTAAGCTGTAAATCATCCCTACAGGGCTAATCATTTTGACTTCAACTGTAAATGTAATACACACACACACACACAGAAATATAAAAACTAAACTATTTAGTTACATAGATATGTAAATTTATATAAAAATGATTAAATTCATATATATTTTATATCTAAATATAAATAATCATGTTCTCAAATATATGCATGCAGGTGTGTATTTATATATACATAATAAATATACACCATTTTATTATTAATCATGATTTATTTTTGCCTAAATTAAGTGTTTTAAATAAATGTAATAATAACTAAACTGAATAATTCAGAAAATAATAACTTTTGCCAGCACTAATTTTAAGAATTTATTGTTGGAGTGTACTGAAAAAAGCTTTGATTTGAAAGATAACACAACTTATGATCAAAAGTAACAAAACACAAAGTCTCTTCCAATTATTAAATGTCTTGTGTTTTATTTATAGATTGATCTCTTGAATTAATAATGTTAAAGAGCCCATATTATGGCTTTTTGAAAATGCCCTTCCATGTAGTGTGTCACACAGCTCTAAGTGAAGTGAAATATCCAGCTAAGGCTTAAATCTGTAAGTTTACAGTGTTTAAAACTATTGATTCATCTATAAAAGAGTCGACTCATAGTGCTTCAAACGAGTCGTCTTGATAACGAGTTATTAGGTGTTTCGCGATGACGCAGCTACGAAACACAAGTAGTTGCACGCGCAAGCCCGGGAGATTTGAAACCTGCGGCCCCGCCCACTAACAGAAAAAAGTCACACACACACACACACACACAGAGACACACACAGACATCGGTAGAATGAAGTCACGCTGTGCAGATGGAGATTATTGACAGTCTAATCAAAGATGAAACCTTAGCATATAGCCTAGCCTTGAGCAGATCGAGAGCCTCTGGAAACTACCTGCTTACAAAGAAGACTTCATCAGTTTGTTAAAGGAAGGATCGGTAAAGACTGTCAGAACAAGGATCAGTGGATAATGAATCAGTTTCTTCCCCCATTTCACCAGTGTAAGTACGTGCGATTAAAATTGTTGCCTCGTTTACTCTAGCTTGCAAATTATGCATTTAGTTGTGTTTTGTTACTTGTAACCGCGTGTACTGTATCAGGTTAACTCTTTATATTCTCATATCGCGTGTAAAGCCACGTTGAAAACGCGACGCGTGCCGCTTTGTTTATGGATAGTCAGCTATGTGTGTGTGTGTAATGTGTGTGTGTGTGGCTCCTCTGAGGACGGTCGTTTGTGTGAGTGTCTCCTCTTAGGAGGTTGATGTGTGTGTGTGTGTGTGTGTCTCTGAATAGGGTAAAGCTCTAGGCAAAGGGTGATCAAAGGGACCCGTTTGTAAAATGAGGACCGGGGGGGTTAGGGTTGTATCTTAGGGTTGTAATCGCGGATGTAACTGAGGACGCGGAGGGGGAGGGAGGTGTCGCCGCCGCGCCGTCTCTATTCTGGACGCGCCGGCCCTGTGTGTGCGTGTGTGTAAAAAGAGCAAGTAGACTGCTAAGACATATCCTCGCCAGTTCTTGGACTTTTTGCTTGATAAAATAGTTAGTCGTCAGTATTTTCTAGTCCATCGTCTATATTTACATTCACCCACTGGCAGCCAAAATCCACTATGAAGCGTGTGTACACTGTGACTACTTTTATATTGTTGATAATCTGCTGGGCATTTCACTCTGTCTCGCCCTGAAGCCTGTCAGTGTCGTCGACCAATCGCAGCAGCCTGTCATTGGTCCAATCAGCGCAGATTAGCTTCGCGCTGAGGACGGGTTTGGGTACAAATGAATCGCTGAACGATTCATATGGGAGTCGCTGGGATAATTAGGTAAAAATAAATGCATATTATAAGACCATCAAAGTGTTGTTTGACCTTGCATGCATATTAGACTGTTGTTGGAGACCCTTACAACCTAAATATGACCCTATTTCATCTATAATATGGGCTCTTTAAATAAAAAGATCTAAAACTGGAAGTTCTCAAGGTTTCACTTCAGGCAGGGGTTAAAATAACAATGTATAAACTTATACAAATACATGTATTGTTACACCCCTAAAATATAATGGAACTCAATGGATCTCAAAAATAGGCTGATTACTAACATTCATCGAAATATTCATTCATTCATTCATTTTCTTTTTGGCTTAGTCCCTTTATTAAACCGGGGTCGCCACCGCGGAATGAACCGCCAACTCATCCAGCATTTGTTTTATGCAGCGGATGCCCTTCCAGCATCCACCATCACTGGGAAACACATACACACTTATTCACACACACATACACTACGGACAATTTAGCCTACCCAATTCACCTGTACCACATGTCTTTGGACTGTGGGGGAAACCGGAGCACCCGGAGGAAACCCACACGAATGCAGGGAGAACATGCAAACTCCTCACAGAAATGCCAACTGACCCAGCCGAGGCTCGAATCAGCGGCCTTCTTGTTGTGAGGCGACAGCACTACCTACTGCTTCACCGCATCGCCTTCATCGAAGTATCTTATTTTGAATTCAGCAAAAAATCTAAATATACACAAGATTGAAATAATGACAGAATTTTCTTTGCGTGTGTGTGTGTGTGTGCGTGTGTGTGTGTGAGCAATCTTTTCACCACAATATATGATGAGTCACCCTCACCTGAATCAGAAATATCATCCCAATATGGCGAATCAAACTCATATTCTGCCTTCAGTATTTGCTCAAACAGTTTAGAGTCATTCTCATCGTAAAATGGAGGGTATCCACATAACCTGGGGAGACAGAGGATTTAGTACACTGAACAAAGTTATTCAAAGATGATTCTTTGGATTTACTCATTTTCACACATTACTAAATGTAATTTGTTTGTTTAAATTCAACACGTATAAATTTGCGACAATTTTGCAGACATCATTTTTCAGTGTATTTTATCCTAAAGACCTCTTTTTAATGTGATCCATGTAAAATGGTTGGATAAAACTACTCACAAGATGTAAGCAATAACTCCGATAGACCAGCAGTCCACAGCCTTGCTGTAAGGCTTTTGTGCTAATACTTCTGGAGCTACAGTATTAAAAGAGAGAGAGAGAAAAGTCATGAAATAAAGGATTAATAAAGGAACACACACACACACACACACACACACACACACACGCACGCACGCACGCACGCACACACACACACAAATGACCATCATTTACTCACATAAATATTAACACCCATGTGGAAATCTGGTTTATGGCTATATATGAACATTCATTAATTCATTTTCCTTCGGCTTAGTTCCTTATTTATATGAAGTTTTACGCAGCGAATGCCCTTCCAGCCACAACCCAGTACTGGGAAACACCCATACTCACACACACACACACACACACACACACACATTTACACACGCAGTCACACAGTACGGCCAATTTAGTTTTATACCACATATCTTTGGATTGTGGGGATAAGCGGAGCACCTGGAGGAAACCCACACCAACACAGGGAGAACATGCAAACTCCACAAAAAAAAGTCAACTGACCCAACCGGGACTCGAACCAGCAACCTTCTTGCTGTGAGGTGACAGTGCTAAATACTGAGCCACCATATGAACATATATATATATATATATATATATATATAACTAATATATTTGAACATATATGTGCATTTTTGTTATTCCAGTGGCTTAAAATTGCCATTTTTGCAGTATTTATAAATATATGTTGGATATGTGACATGTATAGGTTTTATATGTGAAATCCAAACATGAACTTGTATGTCATACATTTAATTTGCATATATTGCCAGATTTCTATATTGGTGTAGATGAACAAATATTTGATAATAAATATTTTTATTAAATCTAGATTTTTTAAATGTTATTTAATTTAAAAGCTGTTTTAACCACTTTATTGTCTTTTTGTGAATTGCCAGAAAATGTGCTTAGAACTGTTTAATTTTCACCAGAATAAATATATATATATAAATATTTTTATATAGGTTTAAAAAGGTTGACTTTTTATGACAAATTTAAAGTGAATTGTGCATATTTTACATACACATGCCCTATTTAAATTATATACTGTACTTCGCTATAATAGATATATTATACCTTCATATCCTATATACAGAACTATTCAGAATTATTCAGTCAGAATTATTCAGTCAGAATTATTCAGTCAGAATTATTATCCCCCCTGAATTATTAGCCCCCCTGTTTAATTTTTCACCCAATTTCTGTTTAACAGAGTTTTTTCAACACATTTCTAAACATAATAGTTTTAATAACTCATTTCTAATAACTGATTTCTGTTATCTTTGCCATGATGACAGTAAATAATATTTTACTAGATATATTTCAAGACACTTCTATACAGCTTAAAGTGACAGTTGAAGGTTTAACTTTTAAATTAGTTTAACTAGGCAGGTTAGGGTAATTAGGCAAGTTAGTGTATAACGATGGTTTGTTCTGTAGACAGTCGAAAAAAAATAACGCTTAAAGGGGCTAATAATTTTGACCTTAAAACGGTTCATAAAAAACTCTAAATTGCTTTTATTCTAGTCGAAATGACACAAATAAAAAAAAAATTTCCAGAAGAAAAAATATTATTAGAAATACTGTGAAAATTTCCTTGCTCTGTTAAACATAATTTGGGAAATATTTAAAAAAGAAGAAAAAAATACAAAGGGGGGGGGGGGTGAATAATTCTGACTTCAACTGCATATGCGTACACGCCTCACAAGTCTCTCATTTAGATTTATATTTTCTATAGGAAGCTTTACAATATAACATTTGTGCGTATACGTTAAATTAGTCAGCACTGAAGCCAAATCTGAAGCTAATCTAGCAAAATAACTTATGATAACAATCCAAAATTAGTACACTGGTAGATGTATATGTTAGAGGAAAAATAATAAATAAAAAATTTAAAAAGAGCAAAATTCAAGAGAAACAAAAAATGTATAAAATTCTCTTGAAATTTTGTAGTTAGTAATTTTTTTTCCTAAGTGTATTGTCTGCGTCAAACACGGTTTATTACAATTTAAAATAATTCATAGGCTGCACTTCTAAAAGCAAACTGTCAAGAATATTCCCAGAAATTGATCCAATATGTTCTAGGTGCCACAGAGATGAGGCCACCTTGGGGCATATGTTCTGGACGTGTCCATCCCTAAGACCATTTTGGACTTTTTCCTATATATGTGAAAAGGAGATACAACCAGATCCAGTAATGGCAATGTTTGGTGTGACACCTGAAAACTTTGCACTACCAGCAGGTCAATTAAATGCACTAGCGTTCTATTCTTTGTTGGCCCGAAGGCTTATACTTTTGCAGTGGAAGTCAACTAAACCACCAACACATACTAAATGGGTAGAAAATGTCATGACATATCTAAAGCTAGAAAAAATCAAATATAGCACCAAAGGCTCAAATAACAGGTTCTTCAAAGTTTGGAGACCCTTCCTGTCATATTTTGAGATCAGATTTATTCCAAATACGTGAATTGTAAGCTCCCCCCCCCCCCCAACTCACCCCTTAATGTTTTTTTTTTTATTATATTTTTTCATTACTTTTTTCTGTTGATTAGTATTATTTCACCTGGTATTTGCTTTCCTTTTTATTTCATGTACTTTGTTTTTTGTATATTTTTGAGTTGCTCTGTTAAAAAGTTTTACTGAAAAATTCAACAAAAAGACTTATCTACTACTAAGTGTATTGTCTTTCTATTTCTAAAGATGTTCACTGACTAAACTATTATTTAAATAAATGTATCTGTTTAATAAATCTTTTTTTGTTCAAGTGTACACCATAATATATAACCTATATTCATTAAAAGATATAAAAATGTTCATTTTCAAAATGAGATGAACTCATTTCTGTTGAGCACTGTTCATCTTAGTGCATACAATTATGCAAAGAAGAAAAATAAATAAATAAAAATAACATTTAAATAAAATTACTACCATTTTCACATTCAATGCAGATTCATACTGATATTTAACATTTTGCCAGCCTTACCCACATATCCCGGCGTCCCGCAGGCTGTGGACATGATGTCATTGGCTGCGCCCTCCATCTTGGACAGCCCAAAATCACTTATCATAATCTTGGACTCCTCATGTGGGTTGAAGTACAGCAGATTCTCCGGCTGTCAGGAGACAAGAGAGAGAGAGAGAGAGAGAGAGAGATTAGGTTATAAAGTCACTGAGAGTTATTTACGCCGTACGTCTTGTTTCCACTGTGGTGAAAGTGAGTGATCACGACGCGGTGACCTTTCACGTCTCCCGGTTCAACTTCACGTATAAACTGCATATGACGACACTGTATATCTCAGTGTTATTGATTCGTTTTGTTGTGAAGGAAATCAGTCAGGGGAAATCATCACCTTCAGGTCTCGGTGGACAATCCCGAGTGAGTGCAGGTAATTTACAGCATCCAGAACTTGTTTGATTAATGCACTGGCGTCCTGCTCCGTGTAAAAGCCCCTCTCCACAATGCGATCAAACAGCTCGCCGCCTGACACTCTGGAAAATACAAGAAATCATGTATTTTTTCATCTCAGTTATTCGGAAAAGACTTAATTACATAAGCAAATACATTACACAATAAATAGCATCTTAAACATACTACTGTTTAAAGTTTTTTTAAAGTTAAATTTTGGCCACTAGAAGGCGTGTATTCACAACAAACAAAGATGTAATTTGATGATGCAGTGACTGAGAGTGGAATCATGGCAGTTGTGGCCTTCATTACATCATACAGGACTCCTGTAGAAATCATGTTCTTGGATGAGCTTAAGTATTCAACACTTAATATTACTTATTATCATGGTAGTATAAAGCAGAATAAGACAGTTTACCACTTCCGGTTCAGCTTATTAAATCTTAATGTTTCCCTGTTTTCTATGAAACCAAACCAGAAAATGAATTGAACTTAATTTCTCTGGATTTCAAAATATTTGGGATAATGCAGGTACATAAGTCAGCGCATATATATATATATATATATATATATATATATATATATATATATATATATAAAAAGACTGTTCAATTGGTTTATGGATATTTTAATGAAAAAAACACAACAAATCTTACATATTGTGCATATAAAGGTTTGGGGTTAGTGAGCTGTTTTTAAACTAAACCAAAACAAAAAAAAATCCCAAACAAAAAGCAAAGCAGCCAAAGATAATATAAAAAAAGCCAAACCAAATCAAATCAAACAATCAAACAAACAAAAAACTGAATAAAAACTCAAACCGAACCTAAACACAAGCCAAATTAAAACATCCTAAAAACCAAACAAAGACCAAACCAAGGAAAATCTAGCTAAAAAAAAAGAACAACCAAAAGAAACAAAAAGCCAAACCAATCGAAACAAAACCAAACAATAACCAACAACCAAATACCAACAAATAACTAGCCAAAGCAATCAAAGACAAACAAAAAACAAGCAAAAAAACAAACCAAGCAAAATCAAACAAAACTAAACAAAACAAAAAAGCAAAAAAGACAAACAAACAAATAAAATCCAAAACAAATCAAACTAAATAAAATCAAATCAAAACAAAAAAGCCCCCCCCCAAAAAAAAAAGAATGACAAAGAAACAAAAAGCTTAATTAATCGAAACACAGCCAAACTAAAGAACAACAAATAACTAGCCAAAGCAACAAAAGACAAAGACAAAAACAAGCAAAAAACCTAAACCAAGCAAAATTAAACAAAACTAAACTAAAAAGAAAAACCAAACAAATACAAAACAAAACCAACCAAAACAAAGCCAAACCAAATCAAAGCAAAAAAAAGCTAAAGAAAAAAAGAATGACAAACAAACAATCAATCAAAACAAAGCCAAATCAAAGAACAACTAATAACTAACCAAAGCAATCAAAGACAAACAAAAAACAAGCAAAAATTACTAAAACTAAATTAAAAGTAAACAAAAAAGAAAAAACAAACAAATCAAACCAACCAAAACCAAAAAAGAACAACAAACAAACAAAAAGTCAAACCAAAACAATCAAAACAAAGCCAAACCAAATAAAAAAATCAAATACCCAGCCAAAACAATCCAACACAAACAAAAAAGCTATCAAGCAAAACAGCTAGACCAAATCAAATAAACCAAAGCAAAAAGCCAATCCAAAACAAACCATAACCAACTGAAAAAGCCAAACCAGAATAACCAAATCAAACAAAACCAAATAAAAACCAAATGCCTAAACTAAACCAAACAAAACAATAAAACAAAACCCTCGATAATCAAATCTGGTTCAAAACTACTCAAAATTCAAAACCAAATAAAATGTTTTCATGTGTAAAAGCTATAGCGATTATCAAAGGAGATCATCTGATATTAAGATCAACAAAATGATTTCAAACAGCAGCAGCAGGCTTGGGCAAATCTCAGAATGAAATCTGGCTCATTTTCAAGTCATTAGTCGGACGTTTCACAGGATGTTGAACTGGAATGTGAATCGAAATGACAGGAAGAGGAATTCCTGGATGCCAACTCAAAAATGCTCATCAGTCACACACAACAGATGAGTTTTTAGGTGTTTTATGTTTCCGCCTTTAAATCACATTGTTGGGCTCCATGTCAAAGACTCATTAATTAAAGCACAAACAGACTACTCACAGTTGCATGATTAGATATAAATGACTGGGGCTCTCGTAAATGTCTTCCAGGGCCACGATGTTCTCATGCTTGATCCTGAAAAGAACAGACAAAATATTTGATCAATTATAATGAAGCGGAGACGCACTTGAGTGGATTATGAAGACTTTGTTTTGGATGGCTGATGTTTGGTCCTATTAAAGATTCCCAAACACATTGATCCGATATACTAAGATATTCTGTTTATGCTGAGGATGAAAAATAACAGCCTTTGACATATTCAGATGTTTAGTTTGTTGCTTATAAGCTGCTAAACTAACAAAGATTCATCAATTTAAGCAGCCTTTACTCCAGTCAGTGTCACGTTTCTTTATAAATTATTTAATTTGCTGCTCAAAATTCTGTTGAAAATCGTTTGGATGTTTATAAGTATTTTCTGGAAACTATGATACATTTTTCTAGACTCTAACACAGACTAGAAAGATCGAAAAAACATTTACTGAAATATATACATTTCACAATATTGTATATTTTTATACAACAGTTCTGTCTGGCTGATAGCAGTGCGGTATTCCCGTAATAACAGCACTCGTCCAGCTTCTTCACTCTTGTGTATTACTCCGCCACATAAGCTTGTTATACTGAGCAAACAGAGCAAAGACGGTTGATGTTCCGCCACAAGATGGCGACAGAGAAGATGTAATAGGTCTTTAGGGGAGAAAAACTCTGCGTAAATTTGAAACTACAGCTGATCAAATCATTCTAAATCAGGTAAGTGAAATTCTAAGTTGATCTCTCTTTTGTATTTTGTAGTGCTGTATTTATATCATAGTAATCTGGTAGTGTTTGCTTTGCTTTGGCTTTTTCGGGATTAATTATTGTGATATCCTGATTGCAACAGAGAAATACTGGGAAATGTCTGTAGACTAATGGCATTTCATTCCGTTCAGGCTTATAATCGTAAAATGTGAGCAAAATCACCTGTTTTGCGATCACTTTACGCATTACGAGAATCATTCAAAAACAAGCTCTAAAGTGACGTTGGTGCAGCAGATGTGAATGAATAGAGGAAGAAAGTAGTTCCTCTTACAAAAGGGTTTTTGAGACTCTCTGTGTTTGATTTTCTATTTTATAGACACGATTATGCTGCCGAACTGTTGTATAAACGCAATATCACACTTGTAGCAGTGCGATATGGCTGTACATCATCACTGGTAGGACACCAAGGCACTCGGCCTATGGCCTCGAGCCAACACACGCTTCCCACCAGTGCTGCTACTCATGTGATATTGCTCATATATAGACACATTGTTGGACTCAATTCATAATTTGGAATCATAAAGCCTAAACATAGCCCTAACCCTAACCCTAATAAGTAGACAATTTACATATATGTATATTTTGTTTAATTATTAATTTTAGAACTTAATACTTAAAACATTTTAATCAAAACTGTGTGCATATACAGTGTGATTAAGCTCTTTCAAAATAAATATATAAATAAATGCTAAAACAGTGCTTTAGATGGTCCAAAAAAGGGACAGCAGCATAAACTAATCAATATAAGATCAAGTAAAAACAATAAATAAATACAAAATTGATACAATTTAATATATAATAATAATATTATTGTTTTAATAATACAAGCATAATATACAATTCAATAAAAACTAATGTTTGGACAGCCTACAAATGGACAGAAGCGTCATTTTATTAGAATTTTTTAAGCTATATAAAACATTAAATAATAAAACAAATACATTACAAAATTACAAAAAACAGTACATTTTAGATACCTGCAAGGGAACAGAAGCATAAAAAATACACACACAAAAATCAATACAACTAAATAAATAAATAAGAAGAATATTACTGTTTTAATAATACAAGTATAATATAAAATGTAATAAAACAAGTGTTTAGACAGCGCACAAAGAGCCAGAAGCATCATTTTATTTGATTTTAATTTTTTAAAGCTATTTAAAATAATAAATAATAATAATAATAATAAATAAAATTAAAACGGTACAGTTTTAGATACATGCAATGAAACAGAAGCATAAAATAGTACAAAAAAACCCAAAACAATTAAATAAATAATAAAAAATATTATTGTTTTAATTATACAAGCATAATATACAGTACAATTCAATAAAAAGTACTGTTTGGACAGCCTTCAAAGGGACAGAAGCATCATTTTATTGTATTTTTATTTATTTTTTTTATATTAAATAATAATACATTTAAATTAATAAATAATTAATAATTCATTCATTCATTCATTTTATTTTCGGCTTAGTCCCTTTATTAATCTGGGGTCGCCACAGCGGAATGAACCGCCAACTTATCCAGCATATGTTTTACGCAGCGGATGCCCTTCCAGACACAACCCATCACTGGGAAATAATTAATAATAAATTAATCAAATTAAAACAGAGTTTTAGATGCCCTCAAAGGGACAGAGGCATAAATCAATACAAAAACCAATAAAACTGAATAAAACTTTGGACAGCCTATAAAGAGACAGAAGCCTAAAATAAATCTAAAACAACATCGTAACTGTAAGCCTTTAAGCAAACCTTTCTGGATCATAACATTTTAAAGACTCTTTGCTTTAGCTTTACTCCGTTGTGTTCAAACTTTGGCGACGTCTCTTTCTGAACAGTGTCTTATGTTGTTCTGCCTGCTGTGTCTTGAATCCAGCGGCGGTGTTTTACCTCACCAACGTTTTGCCTTTCTTTTTTTTTCACCCTGACAACAGCAGACCTGCGCTCGGCCTCAGCGCGCGTGAATAGCGAGGTCTGCGGCGGAGGCCACATGAATCATCTGTACGGCCTTTAAAACACTCGCCAGGCTTTGACAGGGACAGGTAGGAGGCAGCGAGAAGGAGAACAACTCAAAACTCCCACTAACAGCTGCCTTTCAACTGACGGAAAGCATGTGATGGGTGCCGGGTTTGTTGTATTTTAAGGCCAGGCACCGCAGGCTAAAACACTGCTTTTCTAGGCATCTGTCGGTTTTTGAGATATTGAGCGTCTGGGATTTTCATGAAGTGTTCGTTCAGGCTAATGTAAAGAAAACAGCCAAAAATTAAGGGTTTCTTTTGTTACACTTGATCAATTTGTGTGGGTAGATTTCAATTATGGTGCATACTTTTAAAGGCTGTTTTCTCAAAATGAGTCATAAATCTCTTGCATAACACATAGATGTAATATATGCAAATTACATATATGATATACAAGTTCATATTTAGATTTTACATATATAAATAAAAATGTATACACACATAAATATATATACACGCACACGTACACACATATATATATATATATATATACACATACATATACATATATATATATATATATATATATATATATATATATATATATATATATATATATATATATATATATATATCTCACATATACATATACACATACATACATATACACATACATACATATATATATATATACACGTCAGGACCATTGTTATTGTTTACATCCCTCAAAATGGTGTACAAGTAACAGTGCGATGTGGCTGTGTATCGGCGATGGTGGGAGGCGTGCATTGGCATGAGGCCACCACCCACCAGTGATGATATACAGCCACATCGCACTGCTACTCGTGTGATATTGCGTTTATACAACAGTTCAAAGGCATAATCGTGTATATATATTTATGTGTGTATACATTTTATTTGATATATGTAAAATCTAAATATGAACTTGTATTTCATATATGTAATTTGCATATATTACATCTATGTGTTATGCAAGAGATGTATGACTCATTTTGAGAAAACAGCCTTTAAAAGTATGCACCATAATTGAAATCTACCCACACAAATTGATCAAGTGTAACAAAAGAAACCCTTAATGTTGTATTTTGGCTGTTTTCTTTACATTAGCCTGAACGAACACATCATGAAAATCCCAGACGCTCAATATCTCAAAAACCTTTTTCTTTTTATATACACGATTATGCCTTTGAACTGTTGTGTAAACGCAATATCACACGAGTAGCAGTGCGATGTGGCTGTATATCACCACTGGTGGTGGCCTCATGCCAATGCACGCCTCCCACCAATGCCGGTATACAGCCACATCGCACTGTTACTTGTACACCATTTTGAGGGATGTAAACAATAACAATGGTCCTGACGTATTTCCTGTTTTACATTTTCAATTTCCATTCCATTAGCTTCAGAGGGTCCAAAAACTTCCATATATTGCTAAATAATGTTACGACAACTGTTAAAACATCAAGTTCTGATTGAACCGCCTCTTGTTACAGATGTGAAATAGTTTGACAACAAGCAGGAAATGTTCATAGGCCAACAACATCACCACATTGCAAACTGCATAGCCAACAACATCACCACAATGCAATGGTCTACATATATATATATATATATATATATATATATATATATATATATATATATATATATATATATATATATATATATATATATATATATACATATATATATACATATATACATATATATATATATATATATATACACATACATACATACATACATACATACATACATACATACATACATACACACACATACATATAAATATATATGTATATTAATAGATATATAGATTTTTTATTTACTTTTTTTTTTGTTTTTTTAGGACAACAGTATCTCCAGTAGAAAAAAATATACAAAGATGCCATTTTTAATCTGTCTTTTTGAAACTATGAAGACTGCAGAAGTCAATGATTCATTTGAATTATTCAGCCTGACATGTTTACTTCTGTTTACTGTGTTCAAAGTGGAAAAACGTTTTGGTTTTATTAGTATCTGCGAGGTCTTAAAAAGTCTTAAAATTTCGTAAAAAAAAACAACTAAATTTAAGCCCTTAAACGTATTAAATTCACTGAAATATGCTGTTGTGGGTCTTAAATACTTTTTAACAGGTCTTAATTTTCCCTAATTGTCCATGTAAAGCTATGGCCAATTGGTGCAACCAACAAATCCATAAAAAAAAAAAAACTTTAACAAAATTAACATTTATTAAATATTTAGCAATATGCTTTAATTGTCTTCCTTACATCCTTACAATAACATTTGTTTAAAAGTTCTCCATGTTTCATGCATACATTTATGTTGTGCATAAACTTTATTATAGCTTTTTTAAAAGAAAGGTTATGCTAATAAAAATATTTATGTATATAACTAGAGTTTGCTTGTTTTGACACATTATTTAAAATATGTGGCTAAGAAATAACTGAGTTTTAATTTTAACAGGGCTTTTTTTTTTTAAAACCCACTGGTTATTACTAAAAGTTATTAGAGCTTTGACATGAGAAAGTCTGAAATTTCATTCATAATGGTCTTACAAATCTTAAATTTGACGTGATGAAACCTGCAGAAGCCTTGTTTTTACCCAGACATTTAAAAAGAATATATTTTAGAGCAGTAATCACTATACCATCAAACCGTGAAATTTTTATCCAAGATTATCATCCCGTCAGAATCTTATACCGACTTATGCCTAGAAAAAGAGCTTTAATAATTGAGTACAGTACAAATTATAACATAATAAACTGTGAGAGGGGGAAAAAGTAAATAAATAATTACATTGAAAATAAAATAATCGTTCAATAATTGAAATCAATGTAAAGTGTTCAATTAATCGAGGTGGTTGTCATGTCATCAGCCATATTCATAAGTATTCATTTTTGTTTAGTTTTCGTTTCAGTCAGGGACAGGTAGGAGTGATGGGCGAGAGGAACAGCTGCGACTTCCACTAACAGCAGCTTTTGAACTTTAGCATTTTCCTGGGTCGCTGGAGAAAGTCGTGTAAAGCATGTAATGGCTGTCGGGTTTGTTATTTGAAGCTTTTAGAAGACTTACTTCCTCAGCACTGCAATCTCGTTTTCTATTCCGCTCTCTTTTCCTCTTAGTGCTTTTTTGGGGATGCATTTGACGGCGTACATCTCTCCCGTGGCCTTCTCCTGGGCCAGGACCACCTCTGAAAACGCCCCGCTGAGAAGAGCAGAGAAACAAAAGGGTGAGATGTAAAAAAAATTAGTGTCTGGAGATTCTTGGAGGACAGAGATAAAATACGGTGCTTGAAAGGGTACACTTGGAATCAAGTGAAAGAAACCACTTTGAATCTAATAGTGCTGTCAAACAAATAATCGGGATTAATCACATTGAAAATAATGTTTGTATTTACATAACGTGTGTATAATCACTGTGTATTAATATTGTGTTTATATAAATAAAACATATGTAAAATACAAAGAAATACTAAAACTAAATATGTATTTATATATAATTTGTATTAGACAGAAATATTTAATTTAGAAATATAAATAAGCATTTTCTCATATATATTTATACACCATGTTGTAAAAAAAAAATTAAGCAATGATATATCATACAAAAATAAGACTATGTACTACAGGAATTAGAATGACTAAATTTGGTACATCAATAACAGAGCAATCTGTGCATCAGAATAATCCTTTTATTCACTTTCCTTGGCGATGGCGTAATGATGATGTATTTATTTTTAGCTGCGTAAGGCTTAAATAAAAATAAAAAAAAGATGAAAGGTTTACAAGAACTGAAAGGCTACAGCTTCACGTTTTTTTCATGAATACTTGTGGGCGAAAATTGATTGCACTGGATCAGTATGTGGTGTGGCGGGGAGTGGTCGTCCGCGCACTGCCCATACTGTTGAAAATATCCCCACTGTCGAAGCCATAGTACTGAGCCAAGACGACACAGAAGAAGAAGGTAATGCGGTGATATAAATCAGGTGAAGTGAAAAACGTATACTGGAATAACAGAATTATTTAAATATTTCCTCAGTTTTCCATCTAATTACAAAATATAATTAAAGTTGGAGGTATTTTGATGAAACTCTGACAGAATCAATTTTGCTTGGATTTTTTTTTATACATGGTGTATACACAGTCAGGTCCCATAACAAGTGGGAGGTTCATATGCAAACTGTATTTCCACACAGGTGACCTGATTTGAATGTAAATACATCAGATTAGTATATATATATATATATATATATATATATATATATATATATATATATATATATACACACACACACATACACAAATCAGAATTATTAGCCCCCTTTGAATTTTTTTTTTTTTTTTTTTAATATTTATGTTGTGATAAATATTTATAATATAATGATGTTTAATAGAGCAAGGAAATTTTCACAGTGTGTCTGATAATATTTTTTCTTCTGGAGAAAGTCTTATTTGTTTTATTTCAGCTAAAATAAAAGCAGTTTTTAATTTTCTAAAATTATTAGCCCCTTTAAGCTATATATTTTTTTCCGATAGGCTACAGAACAATCCATCATTATACAATAGCTTGCCTAATTACCCTAACCTGCTTAGTTAACCTAATTAACCTAATTAAGCCTTTAAATGTGACTTTAAGCTGTTTAGAAGTGTCTTGAAAAATATCTAGTCAAATATTATTTACTGTCATCATGGCAAAGATAAAATAAATCAGTTATTAGAAATGAGTTATTAAAACTATTATGTTTAGAAATGTGTTGAGAAAATCTTTCCGTTAAACAGAAATTGGGGGAAAAAATAAACAGGGGGACTAATAATTCAGGGGGGGGCTAATAATTCTGACTTCAACTGTATATATACATACACACACACACACACACACACACACACACATACATATATATATATATATATATATATATATATATATATATATATATATATATATGTGTGTGTGTGTGTGTGTGTGTGTGTGTGTGTGTGCAAAATTCATATACTGTATGCATATATATATCATGTAAATACAAGCTTCTAATCGTTTGACAGCATATAAGTTATATATATATCACGTCAAGTACAAGTGATAGAACCTTAATTTAAAATAACATTATAAGTATAAGTAAATATAAATAAAATGTAAATGTTTTAAAAAGCCTACATAGGGACAGAAGCATAAAATAAATAAATAAATGTTGTTTTATACAGCCTACAGATAAAAACCTACTGAATTAAAAGAAAATGTAAAAAAATATAATACAAAGTTATACAAATATCACCGTTTTAGACAAGCGATTGGGATGAAAAACTTAAAATGATATAATTAAATTAAAATGAAGTTAAAATAAGTAGTTTGACAGCCTACAAAGAGAGAGAAAAGTAAGTTATACTGTACATTTATGAAATAAACTCTGGGTATTTTACAGCCTACAAAAGCATAAGGATAAAGTAGTAAGATAAACAAAAAAATTAAATAAAACACAACATTAAAATTGTAGTGCTTTAGGCAGACATAAGGACAAAATAACAACAACAATAATAGTAGTACATTTCACTACTGTAAAAAAATACAATTACATAGTAATAAAAAAAATTTCACCATATAATATATATATGTATATATATATATATATATATATATATATATATATATATATATATATATATATATATATATATATATATATATATATAATTTTTCAAAAATGTGGTGTTTAAAAGCTTATCCAGGCCCACTCATACACATTAGCGTCTCTGCTTCTGCTTCTTGCGGGATGTTGTATCATATGCACTATGTGTAATCAGTTGGCCACTGTGGTTTGCAGCTAAGCCTTTATTGGTCACTGAAAATCCGCTGTAATCCTTCAGCACACACACACACACACACACACACACACACACATGCATGCACACACACATTTACAAACACTGACACGAGCGGATCGCAAAGCCTGGAACAAAAGGCCTCTCCTCAAGCGCTTGATCAAACACACGGCCTGGTGATTCGCCAAAATCAAGCATTTCATTTATCATCTGTTTCATAAAGCAAGACACTGCAGGCGGAAACACACTGCTTTTTCATGCCCTTGCCAGAGTTGAGATTTTAGGCTTTTCATAAAGTGTTTGTTTAAGTCTAATGTAAAGAAAACATCCAAAATACATTTTAAGTGTTTCTTTTCAATCGGTGTCTGTAGATTTCGATTACAATTTGTATTTTTAAAGGCCGTTTACTCAAAATGAGACATAAATCTCCACTTATGTACACCAAACTACACCACTTTATTTACGGTATATCTACTGCAAGTTCTGTCTAACGTTTTTTACAATGGGATATATTTTATACTAAATCTGCCTGATTATTTACAGTATTATATTCTGCCAAAAACATTCATTCATTCATTTTCTTTCGACTTAGTGCCTTTACTTTATTAGGGGTGGCCACAGCGCAACCCAACTTCAATATGAATAATAATTGCAGGGCTCGAAATTGCGATCCTTTTTATGCGACCTCAAAATATATTTGGGAGCATTTGTGCGAGTGCATAAAATAGTTGACCAAAAGTGTGACCAGTTTTCACAGTAAAATGTTCACCGCATGCGCGGATTTTGGAGACTTTCACGCATTAAGCATCTTTGCACCTAAAAACGCCAAACACAGCGCTCAGGAATGGTTTAACACAGTTGACATGTCAACTTGCTGCAGTAAACAAAGCCTGCAATGCTCGTCCCGCCTTCAAGCTTTTCTTATTGGCTCTCACTGCGCTAGAACAGAACGCAAATGGATTTGGTTAATATCAGCTGTCAATCACTCAGTTTAGACTGGTATCTACAGCCGTGAAAATGTAACTGTACATTCACACCGAAAGCGGCGAGAGTAGCCGGAAGTCATTCATTTTCAATGGGAGCAGGCGGCGATAAGCAGCTAGCGAGGAGCGGCGCGGTGCATCTTCGCCGGTGTGGAAAGTTGAAAACATGTCAACTTTATGGTTATGAGCTATGATGCAGTTCGGTAGCAAGCAATCGGGATGTAGAAGTCCACCACTTGAGAGAAGTCCAGAGAACACAGACCTGTGAACTTTGGTTCCGACCACACTTGTTCCCAAGGGTTTGACCATAGAGTGTTTGTCGGATTTTCAATTATTTACGATATTTTCTAACAGGGACATACTTTAAACAGTTACTAGCGAGTTATTGATGTTATATATTATTTTTTTCTTTAAAAAAAGTGTGAATCTCATGCTAACTATAACAACAGTGCAAAAAAGTATTGCTGCTTCAGAATACTTCAGATATATGGACATATTGGATAAGTGGAGCAAAGCCACAGCACAAGCAGCAACTAGAACTTCCAATGTTAAATGAATTTGATAAAAAGTGCGCAACATTTTCACGCTAGAAAGCCTATTTTTAGGTGGGAATGTAACTGATTTGCTGATATGCTGCAATGGCTCCTTAAAATACAAGCTCAATTTAGCAAATTTTGACGCTCTCACCACCTTCGGTGTGAACGTACAGTAAAGGTTTGGATACAAGAGAATGAAAACAACACTGACAGATTTAGTTTTAGAAACCACTTAAAGTTACAAATAATGGCACATCTGATTAGTGATCATGTAGTGGATGTTAATCCAGCATTTACACTTTTCGAAGAGTGGATAAAAGACCTCCAGTGGTTAAAGTCCGCTATGAAAATGACTAAAGCGTTCACTGTAAAGCCGGTGGGATGGAGTTTGCAGGTAACAGTGTTTGCCACATCTACACATTTTAAGCACGAGATGTTCTAACGTTATTTAATCCTTCATTTAATCGTCACGATGCTGTCAGTCATACGACTGGCACCGCGTTCACCATCGCTAAAGAGCATGCATTAACTGAGATTAAGTGAAGTTTCATAAACTAATTTCGAGAGGAGCACGTGATATGATTGAGCACGACTGGCCGCTCATCTGTAATCAGTAATAATCCAATCAGAGTGATGCTAGTTTGCTATAAATTGATTATTTTTTTCCTACTGCTCTATCTTCGTTTGGAAGAATCCCCCCTTCCACCCCATCTCCTCCTTTTCCTCCCTTTTATAAAGGGGGAGCTTTCGAGACCTACCTGATCTCGGATCTCCTGATATGCTTATTGACCGGGCGGGAGCCCTGGGCTCAAATATCTCCGAGCTCAGGGTTCTCTCCCGGGACAGCATGCCAAACCTGCTTTAAACGCCAAGCATATCTAAGTGGGAACTCTTGAAACTAATATTGCAGCTCATGAAAGACCGTTATTGCTATGACGTGTGCAAATAATAAGTTATATGTCAATATCATCTGTGCAATATCAGACATCACCCGTGAGAACAGCACAGTTATTATTGTTAATTCAGTTCATCTCATTCACGTCAAGCAGTGTGTGCAGTGCCGGTGAGCGCATGCAGATTTTTGTTTGTTTGTTAGTTTTGATTAGTGTTGACTTCAAATGCAATAAATCTGTTAATACAAAACGTTTAGTAACTGTGGTCATAATTTTTGGTGGATGCGACTAAAATTTGTCCGGTGCGCCTACATTTTTGAAGCTAGATGCACCGGTGCTACCAAGAAAACAGGTTAATTTCGAGCCCTGGCTTGGTATACTTACTGTTTTTAAATTACTGTGGGGGTTGGGGTATAGGGGTGGTGGTTAATAAAATACAATTAATGGATAATTTAATAAATAATATAAATAAATTCCGGGTCACAGCTGTATCCCTTCTAGCAGCAACCGCTTGATGCAGGAACCCAGCTTTCCCATCATGCATCAGTGGTTACTCAGACGATGTAACAAAAACAAGCAAGTCTGGCTAATTATTATGAACACTACTACTTTTTAAAAGGTCCCATGAAATTAAAATAAAGATATGTAGATGTTAGTATCAGTATTGTTAGTTTTTAGGATATCTATAAGCTAGTGTGCCTCAAAACAGTTAAAAAATTCGCGTTTAGAAGATATAAAACTGATATAAACATGTAAAGCTTGTAGTTTGTCACTTCCGCATAAATGCATCAATGGTTTTATTCACGTTACCTCATACTTCAGTTTCTCATCAAATATTATCCAATCAAATGCTCTCTAGTATCTGACATGCCCCGCCCCCTTCAAGATGCTTCACATTTAATGCGCTTGAGCTCAACTACCCTCACTGTCAGAGCGGTGATAAAGCAAAACCCAGTTGGCAGTTTGTTTTTTTTTTAAAGGGGAGGAGCTACACTATGTCCCACCCTCTCTTCGCATTTCGGTTGAGATTACGTCAAACATCGAATTAAAATGCACATTTCAAAGCAAATAACAGACCTTTAACTTGCGCAAATTAATTCCCGCTACATTGTAAATTTTGATTTCACACAGACTTTAAATTGTAAAAATAAACCAAGCCTCATCTGCGATTGAGACGTAATCCTTCAGGAGGTTGAATGCAGTGAGTCACTGGCCAAGAGCCCAGCAGGTTGATGTGTTTTTGTACGCTGTGTGTTCATATGAGCGTGTGTGAGATTGCAGTGGGCGCAGCGTTCAGCTCTGAAAGGATTAAACTAGAAGAAAAAACGACAGCGTGGGGTTTGAGAGAGTGCATTAAACATCAGATTCAACACATATGCAATTCAGACACCTTCTAGGCTCCAAACATCAGAGGTGTTTTCCAGGGCGCAAAAGTGTTACGGGTGGATGACAGAAATGTTGCTAGGTGATTGTTCTGTGCTTTTTTTTATGAGGTTTGTTGTGCAGTCGCCGGGGAGTTATGAGTGGTTGCTTGGTGATTGATTGATGGACCAAGCCAGAAAAACAGTTAATTTGGTTGTTTTGGGAAGTATAATTGACATCGCGAAAAACAAAAAAATAAAACAAAACCCATAATTTGAGGCATTCAATTTAACAAGTGGCGCAAAAAGATTAATAAAATAAAAATAAATACCAATTTTTGAGTGATGTGTGGAAGATAAAAATACAATTATTTGATTCTTTATTTCAACAATCATTTAGCATGAGAATATAAAGAATAATTTGCGTAATTTCAACAACAAACAAACAATAAATGGACAAGATTCAACAATAAAATTAAATAAAAATAGTTAGATGATTTCAACAAGCATTTAGCATGCAGCAGATACACATAAACACACATGTTGGTATTGGTGGTTTACGAGGACTGTTCATAGGCGTAATGTATTTTATACTGTAAAAACCGCTTGTTATATGGACCTTCAACACTCCTGTTCCTAAACCAAACCCCTCACAGAAAACCTGTGGCAATTTCTGAATTTCATAAGACCCCACAAAGTATATTTTTACAATTCTGAATTACAAGGACACCGGGCATGTCCTCATAAACCACCAAAAATGGTGTAATACCCATTCAATTCATTTCAATTCAATTCATCGTTATTTCTATAGCGCTTTTACAATGTAGATTGTCAAAGCAGCTTTACATATAGTAAATTGAAACAGTGTCAGTCCAGTTTTCGGTGTTGAAGTTCAGTTTGGTTCAGTTCAGTGTAGTTTAATATTCACTGCTGAGAGTTTAAACACTGAAGAGCAAATCCGGAGGCTGGGAAACGCTGGTAACGCTTGTAAACCCTGAAAACCAGTACACATACACACAAAATCTAATAAAATAATAAAGAACAGAACCCCAAAACAAATCCAAACCAAAATAAAACAAATAACTGAAAAATAAATAAACAAACAAACAAACAAACAAACAAACAAACAAACAAACTAAACTAAACTAAACTAAACTAAACTAAACTAAACTAAACTAAACTAAACTTAACTATAGTTGCAAGCAGCAATTATCAGGGCCAAGCAGCCCAGCAGCCACATCCTAAACAAACAAGGCAACAAACCACAAAGCAACTGGAAAATTCTATTATGTGTTGGCATCATTGGTCTGAGCCAAATTTGGTGGAAATTGGGCTAACGATCTATGGAGACTTCAAAACAACAGATTTTCAAACTAATTTAGGATGGTGGACAGGATGTTGTGTCAATTAGGGAATAAATTTGATCAATGTTCCCTGTTTGATCCAAGGAATCTGCAAGACCAGTCACATAACAATAGCCAAAACTAATCAAAAGTCATTTGAAAAATTTTGCATGATTTCTATTGATTGAGTTTAATTGTTTGTCAATTTGGTGGCTTAAACAGATGTAGTTTGGTCAATGTCAGGTCTAGATCACACACATTAAGTTTGGTTTCAATACTGGCAGCAATACATCAAGTTTGCCCTTCGACATGAATTGAATAACTTTTGGTCTACATGGTCTGATTTTATTTGTTGTGTCAGGCCTCCCACGCCTCCTTGTGGGCCCACTCTGGGTTCACAACATCGCAGTAGCCTATTCGGTTCAAAAGTTATAAAGATAAACATAAGTGAAACTTTGGACAAGTGGTGGCGCTACAGAGTTGGAGTTTGACAGTCTTGTCCTGGTAAAGTCTAGATCGTATAAGCAGCCAGCCGGAAGTCCGATATGCACATTAATATAGCAGCGTTTTTTTATGACACTGTATAACAATAATTTATATTTTTACAGTACTGTGACGGTTGGGTTTGATTTGATTTGATTTGTTTCTTTTCGAACAAAGTATCATACACAAAATATCATTAACAAAAAATACATCTCAACATGGTCGAAAATGGAGTGGGATGAAGCACAAGCTTTAGGGTTGAGCTTCGAGTAGCCGTTAAAAAATACAATTTATTGGGTCATTTAATAGATGACCTAAATAATACTCGGTACAACTACTGTTTTTACAGTGCTGTGACGGTTGGGTCTACGGTTGCGGTTGGAGTAGACGTTAATAAATTACAATAATGGGAAATTTAATAAGTAATATGAGCAATTCTCGTTAACCTCCGGCCGCATCCAACAAACGACTGTCCTCTATCAGTGTGCCAAAATTTGCGCAAATGCTACAAACGGTTAATAGGGCTGCCATAGGCTCCCAGAGCAAAAGAATAAGAAGAAGCGGAAGAAGAATCATAATAATAAGAACCAGAAGGGATACAATAGGTGCCTACGCATCTTTCGGTGCTTGGCCTTTAACTAAACTAAACTAAAAACAAAACAATATAAAATACTTTGATGATTTATTTCAACAAGCATTTAACATACAGCACACACACACACATACGCCTTGGTATTGGTAGTTTACAGGGACACTCTGTAAGCGTTATGTATTTTAGAATACATCCAAAATAAAAATAAAATAAAACAATTAAAGATATAAACAAAACAAAACTTAAAAAACTAAACTAAATTAAAGACAAAACTAATTTACGTGATTGGAAACACTCCCAGCTCAACAAGCACTGTTGGCATTGAGTTGCTGCTGAGTGTTTGGCTATCAGAAGCAGGTTTAAGTGCGCAGAGGAAATCTTCATAGCCACAGGAAGTGTTTATTTAGAAACCAAAAGGCAAATACATGACATACCACACCTTGAGCTAAAGACTAAAGCATGACCGTTAACCCACATCCACTGACCTTTATTTGTTTCGCGTTTTAGCTCTTGTAAACTACATCTGCAACAAAAGCCTGTCAGAAGCAAAAGCCTGTCCTCAGATGCATATGTTTACCATTTACACTCCTGATTTGCATAGCAGGAGGTCATTGAGGAACTGGTTATCATATGTGCAAACGCTGTGGTCCAACACGTCAATGCTTTACAGTAATACTGAAATTCTCATGCAAATGTGAAAGTTTCTGTTGAAGTCTATATGCGGTGTGTGGGATGTGGGTGTAATCACGTATCATGACATGTGGGGGGATTGTCAGATTAGTGTGGAGTTTCTTTAGACTGTATCTGACAGGTTTATTAACTCTTATCGCACACGTTTTGAGTATAGATGGTAAACGATAGCAGATTTTTGCTGAAGTCACAGCACTTAAAGGGATAGTTTACCCAAAAATGGGAAATACCTCATGGTTTACTCTCTCTCATGGGTTTTTTTAAATTTATGAGATGTGTTCTTCGGTTAAACACAAAAGAAGATATTTTGAAGAATGCTGATTGATGGTAGCCACTGACTCCTATAGCGGGAAAAAAACTGGGGAATGGGTGGAGCATTCTTCAAAATATCTTCTTGTGTTCGACAGATGAAAGAATTGATGAAAAAAAATGAAAGGGTGAGTAAATGACAAATTTCACTTTTGGGTGAACTATTTCTTTAAAAAATAATATGACATCGCAAAAATCCAATTTTGAAACGTAATTCGAAAACATAAACAGAAGAAACTGTTAATAAATGGATATTTTTCTAGAAAAGCTGCGTTCCAAATTAGAAATTGACATCACAAAAATAAACGTTTTTTTGTTTTTGTTCAAAAAGGTTTTCTGTGAGATTCATCCATAGAATTATTTTTTTGGATTAATTCTTTTACGAAAATAATTTAACAAATTTATATACTTTTAGTCACTTCCAGAAATAGTCAAAATCCCATTCGATTTAAAAGTTTGCATTCATACAATGGTCCAAACCAGAAGAGGAAAATAATTTGAGCATGCCACAGCCTACCCGAGTATTGTTATTGTATGAAGTGCGAATCATCTCAGACTGGTTTCTTGAACATGATAATGAGTTCACTGTACTCAAATGGCCACCACAGTCACCAGATCTTAATCCAATAGAGCACCTTTGGGATGTAGTGAAACGGCAGATTCGTGCAGCCGACAAATTTGCAGCAACTGTGTGATGCGATCATGTTAATAGGGACTAAAATCTCTAAGGAATATTTCCAGTACTTTGTTGAGTCTAAGCCAGGAAGGGTTAAGGCAGTTCAGAAGGCAAAAGGGGGTCTAACCCGGTACTAGTAAGGTGTACCTAATAAAGTGGCCGGTGAGTGTATATACATCTAATAAGGGATATAATGAAACATTTGGAACGAGAGAAAATCAGATTCTCCCCCTTCTTTCTTAAAAAAATAAAGAAAGAAGACATTCTATAAAATCTGGCAACCTTAATAAATTCTGCTAGAAATAGTTACATTTAAGAGGATTAGACTAATTTAGATTAAAACTGAAGGTCAGTATTTAGTTTTTATTTATTCTTTTTTGTATTTATTTTATTCCTTTATTCATTTTCTTTTCGGCTTAGTCTCTTTATTAATCAGGGGTCACCACAGCGGAATGAACCACCAACTTATACATAACGGATGCCCATCACTGGGAAACAGCTATACACTCTCATTCACACACATATACTACGGACAATTTAGCTTAACCAATTCACCTACATATAGCGCATTTCTTTGGACTTGTGGGGGAACCCGGAGCACACTGAGGAAACTCACGTCAACACGGGGAGAACATGCAAACTTACCACAACTGACCCAGCTGGTTAATTTTTGAAATAATTTATTTTTTGTATTTATCTATTATCATTTTCCTTGTGTATGTATTGTTTGTGTATTGCATCTTTTATTGTTAATTGTTGTGTGAATGTCTGTCGGATCAAATGTGTAAGTCATTGTGTTCTAATGTTTTAAAAAACAATAAAGAAAGCTTAATGAAAGTTTGCATTCAATTTAGTCATTTTAGAAATGGCCCACTGAACTTACGTGACCGTGACCTGAAGTGAATTGAGGAAAAGCGGCCTCTCCACGTGAAAGGTAACAAGATTAAGACTGGCTTCATCTATAATTACCAGATTAACACTACACTGTTTGTATTTTCTCTTTTAGAAATGGCTAAAGAAGCACAGATGGAGTGTGAACAATAGACGCATTTTTTGGAGGACGGATGGGTGAAGATCGAGTGTAGGTTTCTGTTGAGTCACTGTATGTAGGAAAGCCTGAGCTATTTTGGGAAACAAAAGCAGAATTCGGCCACCGTCCTGCAACTAAAACAACAGGTGTCATTGTTTTTGGACAAGCTAAGAAATTTGCTTGATGGAAAATCCCTTTGTGGAGCAAATAATAGAGCATTGAGCATTACTTACAGAGCATGTTTGGTTTTTTCCAGTGTCTAAACATAACTGTGATAAATTTACCTTGTAAACTGTAAACGGATTATGGTTGTCATAGCAACAAGGGTTATTATTTTAGATCATCATACAGTCTCAGAATGCACTGTTATCAGCAGCTTTGTGCATATGTAATCTAATCAGAATATGCATATTGAAATGTGCAAGGTGACATGGTGGTTAGTACTGTCGCCTCACAGCAAGAAGGTCACTGGTTCGAGTTCCGGCTGGTTCAGTTGGCGTTTGTGAAATTTGTGTTCTCCCCATGTGCACGTGGGTTTCCTCCGGGTGCTGTGGATTCCCCCACAGTCCAAAGATAGGTGAACTGAATAAATTAAGTTGGCCCTAGTGTATGTGTGTAAAAGTGAAAGTGCATGGGTGTTTCCCAGTACAGGGTTGCAGCTGGAAGGGCATCCGCTGTGTAAAACATTTGCTGGATAAGTTGGCGGTTTATTCCGCTGTGGCGACCCCTGATGAATTAAGGAACTAAGCAAATTTGTGTGTCCTGGTTTTTGGAAACATCTGTGTGCCGTTTTACAGTTTAGAGACTCTGAAAGCTGAGTCTGGAAAATCTTGTGTAAGGCGTATTAGAGAATCTGTTATGTCATCTTCAGGATCGGAAATCCTAGAGAGATAATCCAAGTTAAACGCGCTCTAGATTTATGCTCAAATCTAATTTAGCGCACACCATGCAACAGCTTTTAATGGTCAAATGGAATTTTTTGTTTGTACTAGCCCATGAGCCCTAAAATAACGAAGCCAGTGACTCGCGACCCCCAAATTCCGGTTATGATAAATATTGTTGTCTGAGTAATTATATAGTTGCACACACAACAATAGGCTTACATAAACACGAGCATATTGACAACACAAAATAGTGCAACAGTCTAACAACCATATCACTTTTATAATTATTTATTACATTGTTTAACTTATTAACCTCAACTAATGAGACTGGTGGACACAATGTTTTCAGCACAGGTCTATTCTTTAATTTTGCAGACCGACACTCATCATCCTCAATATTCAGTTGTGTCCTGTATTTATTTTTAATGTATTTGATTGCCATAAAGGTGTCAGAAAGTTTAATCTGGTGCTATAAAATCAATCTGCTGCAGCTGATGCTATTGCTGTGCTGTTAATCTAACGTAAACGCAACAATCCTATGAAAAAAATTATAATTTAAAGGCTGACGACTTTTAATTTGCACGTTGTTGTGTTTTGACTATTAAAAACTACTATTTTTTTATCTTCGGTGGGTTATGATTAAATAAGGTAGTTCTAATAATAAATAAAAAAAAATCTTAAAAAGCTTTTTTTAACAAACTAGGCTATATAATATACACACTACCATTTAAAAGTTTGGAGCTGTAGGAAGCACCTTATAATGCATCTATTTGATAATAAATACAGTAAAAATATGAATACTGTGGAAATATTAGAGAAAGAAGAGTGTTTCAACAGGTGGTTGAACCCACTCACCTGTTTAAGACCCACTTCATAAAAGCACAATGTTTTTTCAATATATATATATATATATATATATATATATATATATATATATATATATATATATATATATATATATATATATATATATATATATATATATATATATATATGGAGTGATTGTAATAAAGTGCAAAACTGGTGGAGGTGTCTGTTAAAGTGTCAGAGAGATGGAAGAGTGTGTTTTCAGGTGGTTTGTCAAGTCCACTCACCTGTGTGAGGCACACTCAGTCTGGGGTTGCCATTTCTGATGAGGCACAAATAACAATGTGCGCTAGCAAAATAAACATTAGAAATTTAGATTTTACGCAATCTTTAAGGATTTTTTTATTCGAAAAATTTGTGTTTCCATCACGCATTCATCATGCGATGCTTCAAAATGCACATGGTGATGGAAACTAGGGCTGGGCGATATGGCAAAAAAATAAATAAATAAATAAAAAAATCACGATATTTATTTTTTCAGTTCAGTCGTTATCGATAATTATCACGATAAATGTCACATTTTTATATCTATCAATTTTAAAGGCTTTTCAGCATTCCAATCCTTTTGTGCAGCTGATTTAACACATTTTGTGAATTTTTTTAGCTGGTTGACAAAATAAATAAGAAAATTAAATAAACAAAAAATGAAATAAACAAAAAAAATATATCATTTTTCAGCATTTACTGTTCAAGTTTTCAACAACCAAAAACATTACTACAAGTTATTGCATATTATTGTTTAACGTAAAACAGGTTTAGAACAAGTTAATTGTGACAGAATTTTCAGTTTTGGATGAACTGTCCTTTTCAATGGCGAGTATGGTGAATTTAGGGTGAAATTCCCTTTAATATATTTTATTTAGGGATGCTAACGATTACTTGATGATCAATTAATTGTCAATATCCCTTTAATCGATAGACCTTATCGATGACTGATTAAGCATGGACATTTAAAGGATAAGTTATGTGCTGCGCTGTGAGACACATCCACAGCTTTATGCATTACATAAACAAGTGTGTGCAGTTTACCTTACACTGTACCTTATGGAGCCACTTGACATTGCAAATTGCGGGACGCACAAAACCCTGTTGTGCGCAGATATCGGTTATTTCTGCGGGTGTTTTAGCCAATTTTATCTATGCAGACTCTCATTTTAAAAATCCCGCAACACGTCCAGACATGCAGGGAGCATCTCCTTTCACATGAGTTTCTGAGTTCTCTCATTCTTCTGACCGAGTTCCAAGTAGCTCCAGAATACTGAAGTTTAGAGATGCTTGTTGTCAACAATGTCTGTGATCATATTATAATTTTTTTTACTTGTTTTTTCCTACTCCTCCAAGTGCAACTGACACTGTAAGACTGTAAACTAATCCAGAAGTGCAGGCTGCAAAATGCCTGTGCAGAATTATGTATAGTGTATGAACATTATCAAGCACTTATCGAACTGTCATTATCGTTTTATCGGAAAAAACAGATATCGTGATAATTATCGTTAACGAATTATCGCATAGCCCTAATGGAAACCCAGCTATGGTCACGTAAACACCATTCATTTCAGCCTGCTCCAAAAATGCACTTGCTTCAGTTTTGCCAAATAATCCTGAAGACCTTGATTAGAAGGTTCAGGTGTGTTTAATTAACGCTGGAGCTGAAATCAGCAGTAAACGGGTCTCCAGGAGGCAGATTTGAAGACCCCTGCTGCGATTCATGCAGCTAATGATGAATTACGGCCATTCCAGCGTCATTATCTGGAAAAAATGACATCATTCAAGCAATATCAGACCATTTCTGCAATGGTGTGTCTAAAACACAATAATCTGAGCATGCAAACAGAGAGAAAGACGTGAGAAAGACTGCATAATTGAAGTCTGTTCCTTTTTGCGATCATATATATAATCCACAGTCAGCACTTTAAAGCTTTGCTGAACCTCAGATGACATGCAGTCAAACAGTCGGATTAAAACAATCATCGCACGTGTTCACACAAGACTGGGTCTCCTGCTGAGATGCAATACTGTATCACAGCTTGGGACATGGAGGCGCTGAGTTTTGGAGAACAGCGCAAACCTATTTCATGCCACTAATAGAGCATCTACACAAATAAAATGTTAACAGGTTGGGATTGGTTTGTTTTCACTAAAGCCGGTGGTAAATCCTTTTGTAAGCGGTATTTGGTGTGCTATTGTAAAAATGTTATGTAATGCAAATCTTCAATGTGTTGTAATGGCTGTCCGTGACCTGAGAAACAAACCTCTTCTGACGTATACATGAAATGTATATATGAAATAGTAAATAAATGACAATAAACAAAAGTTAGTCATAATTTATGCCTGACCATGGTCATATACACTCACCGGCCACTTTATTAGGTACACCTTACTAGTACCCGGTTGGACCCTCTTTTGCCTTCAGAACTGCCTTAATCCTTTGTGGCATAGATTCAACAAGGTACTGGAAATATTCCTCAGAGATTTTGGTCCATGTTGACATGATAGCATCACACATTTGCTGCAAATTTGTCGGCTGCACATCCATGATGTGAATCTCCTGTTCCATCACATCAAGGTGCTCTATTGGATTGAGTCCTGGTGACTGTGAAGGCCATTTGAGTACAGTGAACTCATTGTCATGTTCAACAAACCAGTCTGAGATGATTCACGCTTCATGACATGGCACGTTGTCCTGCTGGAAGTAGCCACCAGAAGATGGGTACACTGTGGTCATAAAGGCATGAACATGG